>NW_024582073.1:11045979-11179122 GCF_017639235.1 Corvus kubaryi
TCCTTTTCTTTTACCGTTTGGTTTTGTTTGCTTTCCCCCGCCCGGGGTTCCCGCCCCCCCCCCCCCCCCCCCCCCATGAAAGGCTGTGCACAATTCTTTTCAGGACCCTTCTGGTCTGGACCCTCCTGCTAGTAAAGTTGCTGAAACACACACCAGAGGCCCTTCTTTGCCTCCGGGCTGACACAAGCCAAATCCAATGGCCACCTGGCGTGCCTCCTCTGAAGAGGAGCCAGCACACGCGTCCACCTTGCACCCTCTCCCACTCCGAAGTCGTCCAGCGAGGACGCTGTGGAAGTTAATGCTGTGTCCCTTCCGTCCGAGGGCACGTCGAGGCCTGTGTGAACGAGCCCCAGGTCGCGTTATCTAAATAACCTCATTTCTACTTGCTGAAATATCATGAAGATGAACATAAAACCCCAAACTAGATAATCTTCAAATAAATGGTATTTTTCTATAGCTTTTGTAATAAGTCAATATATGTATGTAATTATTGCAAACCAAACTTACTCAATTCCTACAGAAAACAAAACCATAGGGCACAATCTTTCTTCATCTCATATGGCACTGTGTATTAGGGAGAGTTCTCTTCATTATGTTCATATATGTTCATTGTGAGATTATGTTCATTACATCATGCTGCCTTTGTCCTACCTTACCTTTAGGCATACAAAGCTGTAGACACAAGCTGGATCAAGGGGAAAATACATTAAACTATACCATAGATATGTTGCTTGGAAACACAGATGAGTAATTTAATGATTTTATGATCTATTCTGTTCATAACTGAGTATTAATTGCCATTATTGCATTATGTTTTTCCTCATTTGTCTCTGGTGCTGCTTCTACATTGGTTGTGTGCGCATCCAATTTTGACCCTGTTAAACCAAGCGTAAGCTTCTTTAAATACTGCTTAGGCATATAGAGATTCAACATGTGTCCAAGGATAGTAGTCTTTTTTCCTGTGTTCTTTTGTGTTGCAGAGCACAGATAACCAAAGAGAAAAGATGAATCAAATTGTATTGGTGCTCAAAGACCGGCACTCCCACCTAATGGGTAAAAATAGAGGGGCAGAGCGAAGATTGAAGACGAAGAAAATAAAATCTATTAAAAAAAAAAATTGCAAAAAGAAAAAGAAAAAACAGCACAGGAGGCTTGGAGAAGTTAGTGTAGGCTGAACACTTTTAAAATATCAAAAAAGGTGAAAAGAAAGACCGGAAATATTACTTAAAAAATAGATATGTGGTAATAGGGAAGAAACTCATTATTTGAACTGCACACTACTCATTCCACAGTTTGAGATTTCATGGTTTAGCACAGTTTCATGAACATTTCTGAAGTTCACCGCTTGAAACATGTTTTCCTGTCTCCTATATCTTTTAAATGCTGCAGTTCTAGAAGTGACTAAAGCCCTGAAACTTAGATTATTAGCAAAGCTAATAATTTAGCACGTCCAGTTTTATTAGGAAAATAAAAGCTCTTTACTCACCTGCAGTCTGGCAAAAAAGATAGATGAAGAGTGGTATCTATGCTTTCACACCAGTATAAATAGAATTCAGATATTTTCCCTTGTTATAGCATAATGTTCTCTCAGTTTGACCAGAGTGCCATTCTCAGCCTGTCATCTAAAGAGCAGCTGATTTAATTATTACTCTTTGAATTTAAGTTCAGAATTGAAAACAAAGTCCATTAGCTAAGTTTGATCTAGATACATATGCCATTTTTAATGTCTTCAACAACAGTTTATGCAGATACTGTTTTCTTCTCTGTTTTTTTGAGACTCTGAAGTGCTGGTCTCTTTTGTTAAGGGTTAATTAAACAGACCATGTGGGAAATGACTGAATTAGAGATCCATTAAAATTGTTAATTGTGTAGCAGATAATTGTTCAAAGTTACGACTTTGTTTTGCCATCAAATTTTTAACATTTTACAGTAGGTGAAATTACTACTACCTGGCTCGTGGGACTTGCTATTTATGGCATTCTCCTGTGGTTGAAAAGAAACCTGGTAGCAGAAAGAAAACAACTTTGCATTCAGAGTGTGAATTCAGATTTTTTTTTTTTTTTTTAATGTGGGTCAAGGATAAATTTACACAACCTGGAAAAATATATAAGGAACTTAAAATTGTCCTAGTGGGATTTTTCCTGTTCTCAGATTATAGAAGAGAAGGAGGGTTTGGCAAAATACAGAAGGTAACAAATGGTCGAAAAACAAAGCTACCTATTTATTTTCCGTCATGTAGTTACCCTGAAGACATTAACTTTGTCAAATACTGAACTCCAAGTGAGTAGCCAGAAGAAATATCCTCAGGGATCTATCTAGGGGTTAAAAATAAACCAAAACCACAAAACCCCAGATCACAAAACAAAAAGAAAAACCAAGGAAACATAGTTATACATGAAGAGACAATAGAATTTTAAGGGAAAGACTGGAAATGATAAACACAAATCAGGAAGATATTTCATCCTAAGTTGGGAAGGTGAGGTTAGAAACAACTACTATGTTTCTATGCTAGTTTGACAAGCCTTGGAAATAAAATTGAGAATTAGCAATTATGATTCAAGATATAAACAGACTTTACAGAAAATTCTAGTAACAGCAAATACAGTTGGACCAGAGGTGTTGAAGGCTCAGCTCTTTAGGAAGAAGAGAAATAAGGGGGAAAATAGTGGAATAATAGTGTACATGAAAGAAGTGTCTCAGGGTTAAAGAAAAAAAAGATAACAAGAATGGAATCAAAACTATGTGAAACACCGATTATGTGACAGTAAAAACGTATAATTTCCAAGACAGAAAATCTTCTCTAGATCTCCAGTACTGACTACAAACAGTAATATCTAGGGGGGAAAGAAACAAACAAACAAAAAAAGCGAAAATATATGAAAATTGAAAACTTTAAGTTCCTAGGGAAAGCCCCATCTAATTTACAGATAGTTCTGGAAAACAATCTTTAACAGCTTTTTCTGTAAAACAACCAGCAGGCTTACTTTTTTTACCTTAGCAGTGAGTATCTGATGAAAGCACTATTCACTTATAGCAAAACTGAAACACATAGTGATTGTGATGATAATGAAATTCTCATTTTAGTGCAAAATAAATATATCATTTATTACTTCTGTTAGCAGTGTTATGGAAAGGAAAATTTAGATTACTCAAGGAAACAAGTAGCAAGGCTGACAGAAATAGAGAATGATTAATATGATTCGTTCTGAAAGGGGTAGAACAGGGCAAATTAAGCTTCAAAAATTGTTTCTCTTTCTAAAATTAAAGGAGATCCAGTCTTTGAGGGTTTGGTACATTATATATTCATCATAATTTTTTATCTAACAAATTCTTTAAATTCTTTTTTCTGTCTTAATCCTTTCAAAATGCATGCATTTCAACATAAATGTATCACTAAAATTGTGTTTCTGAAGTTTGGTGATAAATCTTCCTTTATTTTTCATCAGTCACAAATATCTGAAAGAACTATGGCATTGCCATACCTTAGATTAGAGTAAATTGCTATAGATAAGAATTAAAAATAAAGAAGTATGTATTGGAAAAAACATAGAAAAGCAAATTTCTTACTTTCTAGCATCCTCCAGATATAGTTTTATTAAATTAAGATTGTGACACTAAGGAAAATTATCAGTAGTTGGTTTTTTTTAAATACCTTATCTTTACAAATCTCCTTGTTGGTTATAGTTCTGGATAGTTAGTGGTCTCTTATATAGGTTAAAAATTATTAGTTATTTGCTTGTGATTCAAAAAAATTTGATTTCATAGCTCTGGCTAATGGCCTCTGTTAATCTCATGCTCTACATCAAAAATTATAGTCTGCTAAAACACACAAGTCACAGTCCTAAAAATAATACACGATGAAAGTGTTGCACTTTGTTTGACAGGAATTTATAAGTTCCATTAAAAATTCCTGAATTTAAGTCATCTGAAGAGCTATAGGAAATTAATATAAGAGGAGCTGGTGCTTTAATTCAAGTGTTACTTCAAGTTATTTTTGAAATATTATTTTTAAATTATTTGGCAGAAAGAACAGGAAAACTTCTGTCTCAGATAAAGCGGGAAGAGCAAATGCTGCAAAGTAATTGCTCACGTGATACCAAAATGTGGCTAACATTCAAAGGTGAATCTTATGAAAATGCAGAACAATTTTATTTTAGAACTTAAAAAGAGTTCCAGGCATGCATAAACCATGATTCTTATGAAGTATTTAAATATTAAAAAGTCAAAAGTCTTCATTTGACAGTGTCTGACCTTTAAGCTTATCTGCTTTTAAAATACATCTTACCTATCTACCAAAACTTTAATCACTTTCTCATTTCAGATATTGAAAGAAAGATTCCATTTAAATCAAGCAAAGGTCATCCTTCTTTGAAATATAGATTACTCACCTGTAGTTTTTAAAAGAAGACTGGAGAACAAACTCAGGAGAAGCAACTCTCTCTCCACACTGAGATAGTACTGAGTCAGCAGTGGAAAGGATTAATCATAATTATGTGTAACTCCCAGAGACTGTAAGGTCCAGACAAGAAATAAAATGCAATTCAATTTCAAAATGTATGAACTTCGTTTAGTTACAAAATGAAGAAATGAGATGTCATGTTATCTACTCTTTTTGAACTACTTAAACTGTGGTTAGGTTAAAATGGCACCAGAAGCATCAAGAGATAAGACTAAATGGGTAATTCTGTCTGAGACCATTGAGATTAATAGGAAGTTTTCAACCTCTGATTATTCACAAGATAAGTAAATTATCAGTTTCTCTTACCTGTTAAATATATAATTTCTTTTACTAAAATATTGCATTGTATTCTAATACTTGTCCTCAAGTATCAGCAAAATTTGAATATTTAAGATATAATCATAATATGATTTCTAAGTTCCTGAATGACTGAACATTTCATAGAGAAAAACAACTTCTCCTATCTGGTCTTCTAAAATAAAATATAGCAGAAGAGCTACCTCCAGAATTTAGCCACACAAGAGAATCTGAGTTTGTAGTTTATCTGATCTCAGGTATGTGAACATGAAATTGTTTTGAAAAACACACAAAAGTCTAACATTAAACTATTTAGAATTATAATATATTTGAAATAACAATTGGCTTTTGGTTTGATTTTACATTGTAAAATATAACCCTTTTTTTAGAAAAGGATTTCTTTTCAGAGTCACAGAATCAATTAGGTTGGACAAAATCTCATCTAGTCCAACCCATGACCCAATACCACATTGTCAACCAGACCATGGCACTGAGTGCTACATCCAGTCTTTTTTTAAACACCTCCAGGGACGGTGAATCCACCATCTCCCTGGGAAGCCTATTCCAATATGTAATCAACCTTTCTGTGAAAAATTTGTTCCTAATGTCCAACCTAAATCTCCCCTGGTGCAGCTTAAGACTGTGTCCTCTCATCCTGTTTGCCTGGGAGAAGCAGCTGATCCCTACCTGGCAACAACCTCCTTTCAGGTAGTTGTAGAGTGATAAGGTCACTCCCGAGCCTCCTTTTCTCCAGGCTGAACAGCCTCAGCTCCTCAGCCACTTCTCGTAGGATGTATGCTCCAGATTCTTCACCAGCATTGTTGCCCTTCTCTGGACCTGCTCCAGCACCTCAGTGTCCTTTCTGAATGGAGGTGCCCAGAACAGGATGCAGTACTCAAGGTGTGGCCTCCTGTTCTTCAGGGGAAGAATCACTTCTCTGTTCCTGCTGGCTGCTATTGTTGATACAGGCCAGGATGCCATTGGCCTTCTTGGCCACCTGGGCACACTCTGGCTCATGCTCAGCTGTCTGTCTGCCAGCACCCCCATGTGCTTTTCTGGTGGGCAGCTTTCCAGTCTCTCTGCCCCCAGCCTGTAGCACTGCATGGGGTTATTTTGGCCAAAATCTAGGACCTGACATTTGATCTTGTTGAGCCACAAGCTGTTGGTCTAGTCCCATCTATCTAGCCTGGCCAGATCCCTCTGATTTTCTCAAAGAATTTAAAACTCTGATAACCTTTAGTACTTTTTAAATAGAGTTGATTAGATTCTTGTAATGCTGGGACACATAAAAATGCACATAATATCTTCAAATGTGTTGGTTTTGATATTCTAATTGCAGGTTAAAAAAAGTGCAGAAATGTCTGTAAAATTAATAAAGCCATCAGTAATAGACTATTAATGGACATTTTTAGACAAGAATGGACATTTTAACAGGTATTTTTGCATTGGTATTAAAGTTTCTCAAATCGTGACCAATACAAAGCAATATCTTTGATCTAACTTTCTTAGACTAAATCAGTAACCACAAAAACATTGTCAGTTTTCAAGGCAGATTTTAATTGAAAAAAAAAAGAAAATCACTAAAACCTTCTTTCAGAGAAAAGTTTATCTTCTCTACTGTGATTAATAATTAGTTCATTGCCATTACCCTCTGGTAAGCATGACTTAAAATATATACTCCTTATCATTTAGAGTTAACCCATTTCAATGTAAGTGTATTGGTATGATGTTTTATTGCTATCCAGTGTTTACCAGATCAAACAACAGTTAAGGCTCCATGACCATTAATCAATCTCTTTACAATTCAGTGTTGGAGATGGTTTAGGCACTGAGTATATACATATATTTATGGGTATATATATGTATATATATATATCTTCCAATAAATCTCAACATTCTAAAATTTCCCAGACTCAGAACAAATTATTCAATCAACATATTAATACTGGAACTTGGTCAAATGCAGCTTTGCACTCAGGGATCCAATGTGCATATGCACACAAAGTGTTCGAAATAAGGACTGAATATTATATCCTATTACGAGAGTATCAGTAGGCTGTGATTTAATTATGGGCTAGTCATGAAGGCAATGACTTGTATGTGTAACCTTAATTTTGCCATTTTATGTCTTCTGAATGTAAAGCTATACAAGCTTATTGCCTTTTTTTTTTTTGCATATTGTTTTACTAACATATGCAAATAAGAAAAAATGTAAGTTTTTCATCCATTAATTATTTTCAGCTTACAAATTGTCCAATTTTTCATCATCCAAAATGCATAAGAAATATGAAAATATTTAGTAAATAGAGCCATTAACTTAACAGAAAAAAATCTTTATCACACCATGAAGCTCATGAAGTTCTCAGTATGTAGAATTCCTGTGTTAATACTGATGCATTTTAGATTACTAATACATCTGATAGAACAGGGATTTTAGTCAATCACACCAGCTGAATCAAAAAGTATTTTGCAATTACATTGGTTGTCTTTTTCTTGTGTATTCATCAGTATATTTATCTTTTTTTTTACTTTAAAAATAATTTATGAAAAAAGAAATGGTTTTGCCTTTCTCAGCAAAACATGAAATTTGTCATACTTCTGAAGAGCTTCCTGCAGTTATAAGTAATAATGTATTCTGATTTTTAAAAATATATGAGCTATGAGCTACTCTAAAAATTTCCGTATCACAGTGACCAGACAAGAAGCAATGGACACCAAGTGAAAGACCGGATGTCCAGTCTGAACATCAGGCACCAGATTTTTGCCATTAGAGTGACTGACCACTGGCAATGGTTTCTGAAGGAGGCTATAGGGTCTCCATGCTTGGAGTTGTTTGAGCTCTCTGGACAATGTGCTGTAGCTGACTTTGCTTAAACTAGGCAGTAGACCAGATGACATTCAAAGGTTCCTTCAGGTGTAAACCATTCTGTGATTCTGTGAAATAATTCTGTTGAACGTTGTTTGTGAGGTTACGTGAATAATTTCAATCAAATTAAATCAGTACACTATTTTCAGTACACAAAATATTCCTGTTCTCTTTATTTCTCATTGAAATTATTATGCTAATAAAAATTTTTAATGGGAAGTAATTTAAAACGGGGTTTCGGTTAACAGAAAAGGTAAAAATATCTTGTACTTTGTTCCTTTAAAATCTGAGTCATAAAGTCATTAATTGAAATATGTATTAAATCAGTTTAGAAAAGAAATGTATTTCCAGTTGTGTAGTAAAGTAATATTTTCCAACATACAATTTATAAGACCATTTTCTTCAGAAATTATGTCTCTTTCTGAAGGAATGATTGTAAAGTCTTACTGCCCTGCTTTTTTTCATCATTTTTCTGAGATACAGAACTTCTGAACTGGTCATGTATTTTTACAGTAAGTGGCCTTGAGACGTGAGAAAAATGGGATATATTAAGTGACTGCTCATTACATCACCTTTACAAGCAGCTTGTAACAGAGCTTTTGGAGCAGAGAATTAGACTAATCCAAATAAAAAGAACAGGATAAAAAGAATAATAGCACCACATATCAGTAAGCTAGCATCATTTTCAAGTGATACCATATGTGAAGAATGCAAGAAGTGGTAATATTTTCTTCAAGCCGCAGGTATCTCAGTTGTACTCTTCCTTCTTGTTTATATAAAATAGCCTTTTTTTTTTCAGTAATAACTGTGATTATAATGTAATTTTATAGTGATTGGTTAGGATACACATAATTTTTCATATTATCAAGCAAGAGTGTGAAACTTGCCTTGTAAGGATGCAAAAATACAAGTGGGCAGCCATGTCAGAACTCTACTGAATTGAGTGTGGACCATAAAGAACTCTCCAGAGAATCAAAAGTTCCTAATTCAGCAAAATCTTTGAAAACAGCCAGGCGTGAAGTGGATGAAAAGTTCCACTAAATGCAAGAATTTAAATCCATTACTGAATGTGTGTCTGAGAAACGTGCAAGCATTTACAAAATACTGTAAAAAAAATCTGAAAATTGTGACAAAACTATTACTGAATAAGATTGAAATCTTAACCAAAGAGATGTATTCTCCAACAGATATTTTAATCAGATAATTATAGTCTAAAAATCAAATATTAATAAATAGGTCTTGAAGAATATTCCATGATATAGAAAAATGTATAGATAATGACAAGTAGAAGAATTAGTATTACAGGTGGGGTAAGTAGTATTTACTGGGCTTATTGATATACTAATTATGGAAGATAATATTTTATATTTTTAACAGCATTTAATTTATACATTATAATGTACAAACATGTAGTTCTTTAGATATTTTTATAAATCAAGAAATGGCGTGCAATAGATAATTCTGTATTGAATCTTCCCAATAGGGTTCTAATAATTTTATTAAATACTAGCTGTATTTTTCTTACTGTGAAGCTTTCCATCAGATAAATAAGGTTGCATTTAAACTATAAAATGAATTTTTTGTGTAAAAAATATCTACTGCACTGAAGACTAATTCAGAATCAGGATAAATTTTTCTTTCATAGCCAAATCCTTCATATATTACATCTAGCATACTAGGAGCTTGTCCTCTGTTGTAGATACCATATTTAAGGTTTTGTCTACAACCCAACCAAATGGAATTCTAGTGATGGCGCTAAATTACTAATTCTAACTCACCAGTTCTCAACATTTTGGAAAGTTAAATCTCATTTTTTAAAATAAAATTCCATATTCTCATTTAGAATTTAATTTTTTATTTAGAAACATTTTTGCTGACTGCAACACTATTTTAAAGAACTTCATATGACACCTGAAATCTTGTTTATAGGTGGTCTTTAGATCCCTATCACAATAGAGTATTAATAAAATTCTTAAAATTAGATCAGACTGAAAAGTTTAGTTCTATCTTCATGTTTCCATTTATCAGCATGTATTGAAACATTAGCCACAATGAACTTTTCGATGCTTATCATAAAATAGATATTTTCCCTTACTGGATATTTGGTGAAGAGTAAAAAGTAATGACTGTATTTCTCCCACTCTGCCTGGCAAATAGCTAGTTTACTCTAGCAGATAACTGAATATTATAATCTATTAGTCATGGAGATGAAAGTGTCATATTCCTTGCCCAATCTCAGATATTCCAGACTTGAATGATAATTTTAAAAGACCAATACAAATCCAATAATTGTTTTTTGTACACATAAAAACACATACTGAGATCAGCCTTCTCAAGGAATCCCATAGAGGTGGCAGGAAAAAACAATGTATTTTTCACCTCTTTTTCATTCTTCATTTCTTACAGACTGATGCAGCTAACCAGATTGTTTAGCTCATCTCTACCTAACAGAGACACCAACTGATTCCCCCTCCCACCTTCCAACCTGAGAAATACTGTATACAGCATAGTATATGGTACATAGTGCATAGTATATAATAAATTATATAGAGTATTACATACTGCCCTTTGGAGAGCAATGTGGTGACTGGTTGTTTTCCATATGAAATATGAGGTGAATTACTTTTCTTGCGTGTTCTAAAGATGGTAGTGTGTCTCCCACATTGAGATTTAATACACAAATGAGATACATGGTGTGTGTATCAGGTTTGCATGGCTAAGCTTTGATAGTGAGGGGCTACAGGTCTGGCTTTTGTGAGGAGCTGCTGGAAGCTTCCTCCATTTCTTTCTGGCAGAGCCAGTCCCTGGAGGCTCCAAAGATGGATGTGCTGCTGGACAAGGCTGGGACAATTAGGAATGATGGCAACGCCTCTGTGATAACATATTTAAGAAAAAGTCATTGTGCAGATATAATCGTGGCCTGAGAACAGCGGAGTGAGAACATGTGAGAGGAACAACTCTGCAGACACCAAGGTCAATGCAGGAGTGGGGGGGGCAGAAGTCTCTCCAGGCACTGGAACCAAGACTCCTCTGCAGCCCCTGGTGTGGACCATGGTGAGGCAGCTGTGCCCCTGCAGCCCATGGAGGTCTGAGATCCACCTGCAGCCTGTGGAGGAGACCCACACTGAGTGAAGGCTGTGATCCTGTGGGAGGCCTGTGGACAGAGGAACCCATGCTGGAGCAACCTGTCCTCAAAGGACAGAACCCCATGGAACCCTTGCTGCAGCAGTTTGGGGAGGACTGTTGCCCATGGGCAGAACTCATGTTGGAGAAGTACATGGAAAACTGTCCCTTGTGGGAGGGACCCTATGCTGGAGCAGGGTAAGGACTCCTCTCCCTGAACAGCAGCAAAAACTTTTGGTAACTGACCACAACTCCCATTGCCTGTCTGCCTGCACTGCTGGGGGAGAGGAGGTAGAGCTGTGGAGGATGGAGAGCTGGGGTGAAGGGGGTTTTAAGATTTTATCTTAATTCTTATTATCCTGCTCTGATTTTGTTAGCAATAAATTCAATTATTATCTCTAATTTGAGCCTGTTTTTCCCATGACAGTATTTGGTGAGTGATCTCTTCAGGTCTTTATCTCAGCTCATGAACCCTTCATTATATTTTCACTCTCCTGTCCAGCTGTGGAGGGGAGTAAGAGAGTGATTTTGTGGGTGCCTGGTAACCAGCCAGGGTCAATCCACTATAGGTGTGTCAGCATGAAAAAAAGACACCTTGAAGCCAAAGGGAAACTGTGTTTGGTGTTCTGATTCACTCAGTGGCTTGGGCATTGAGAGAGATTAAAATGTGCTGAAGTCTTCAGCTATGAAATGAAAGGACTTCTAAGCATGTATCATTACAGTGAGCTGTCTTGATTCTTTGTTATTAGTTTGATTTTGTGAGAAAATTTAGTCAATGTATGTTATTCTAAACTGAAAATCTACAATATTTATTGTTTGTTCTGAGTTTTTGTCACTATATATATAGTGACTATATATAGATATGACTGTTTATATATTTTGTCTACCTTTGCAAATGGATATTGCTCTGTAGTCCTAACATGGATAATGAACTGATTGGAATATAGTCTCTTTATCTCCCACTTCCCTCTGGGGTATTTTTCTTTTTTTTTTTTTTTTAATTACTTTATGTTCTCAAGTATTTATTAGAAACATTAAAATAGCAGTGCAGTTAAAATGAACACAAAAAGGAATCATCCATTGCTTCTGGATCCATTATTTCAAAAACAGTCAATCCAATATTATATTTGCCACCACCACTGCAGGAGTCTGCTTTTTTCCCCCTGTCTTAGCAACAGATGACTGCACAGCTAGTCAATAAAAGTTTCAGAATACAGACTGAAGGACAGTCCCACTAAAAGTTAAATAAATTTATTCTACTAGAAAATAGGTCTTTACCAATGAGCATGTACATGATGAATAAAGTTTACCCTACCAAACCAAGCTTGTCATCTAAGATCTCAAAAAATCCCCAAATTAATGACAAACTGAGCTACATAATCCTAGTTTTCTCAGCCTAGAATCAAGATAAATAAAAAATGAACATATTTGGTAGTAGTGGGGGAAGGTGGGGGAGTTGTTTTCTCTTATATTTGTTAATATTCCATCTAAACTCTTTTTGCTTTGAGTAACACATGACCTTGTCGCTGGACCTTTTCTGTTGCCTGTATCTTTTCTCACCCTGTTTTCAAAATAGAAAGTTTCTCAGTTTATTCATTCAAATTACTGGGGATGCAAATCTATTTCACAAATCATGTACTTTATCACAGAATGAGCTAAGGGACTCAGAAAAACATAATTGGAAGCAGATTAACTTCTGCAGCCAAGTTTCTATAGGACTACAAATTAAAGGGCAGACCCATCAAAACAGTTGAGGGCAAGTCTGCCATCCAGAGGGACCTAACTAGGCCAAAGGAATGAGCCACAAGGATTGTAAGTGGATTACAAGCTGGGTATGAGCCAGCAGAATACCCTGGCGGTAAGGAAGGTCAAGAGCATCCCAGGCTGCAGTAATAGGAACATAGGCAGTAGATCAAGGCGAGTTCCATAGCACTTGTGAGACCACATTTAGATTCCTGCATCCAATTTTGGGGGGCCCTAACAGATAAAATACATTTGTAAATGTGGGTGAATTTGGTGAAAGGCCACCGTGCTGGTCAGGGACTGGAGAACCTGCACTTTGAGGAGAAGCTGCTGAAGCTGGGCTTGTTCAGCCTGGAGAAAAGACAACAGCAAGATCTAACAGCTGCCCTCCAGCTAGGGAGAATGTTATTAAGAAGACATTACCAAGACAGAGAGAGGGTCTCTACATTAGTGCATGGGAGAAAATGGGAAATAACAGTCATGCATTGAAACAAGAGAAATTGAGCCTGGGTAAAAAGAGAAACTTTTCTCTATGAGAACAAGCACTAGAAGTTTCTGGAAGATCTGTGCAACCTTTATCCTTGAAGGTTTTTGAGACCTAGACAGATCAAGCCCTAAGCAGCCTAATCTGACCTCAGAGATGACTATGTTTGGGGAATCCTGAGTCCCTGTCCAGCTTGAATTTTCCCATGAACCTACGTTATTTCCAGCGTTTGTCCCAGAACACATTAAAGGAATAGACCCTTCTAGTAGTACTTTAGGAGGAAAAGTAAGTAGGCTTTAGAATGATTGTTTGCATCCTCTCAGTGAGATGAATTGCAGAATAGAAGGTAGCCATTCATCATATTGCTGAGGATGTATGAGAGACCCTTCTTCTTTCTGATTGGTGGAATAAAATTAGGGGTTAATTTAACACCACAGAGCCTGGATAAAATTTCACCTCCTGGAAATGCAATTCCAAATTCCCCACTGACTTCAATGGAATATTCTTTTATTTTTCTCATCTAAATTAATATAATTCAGGTAGAGTCCAACTGAGAAACCTAAATATGAGAAAAATTCTAACCTGTATTTCCCCACAGTTTATGTATGCATGATGTTCATTGCAAATGACCTTATAAAATGTTAACAACATTTTATTCTTGATGGAAAAACTTTAGAAAAGCAATTATTTAAATAGTGGGGGGGTTTGTTGTGCAAACAGGTTACTTCCTTCATTCCTGTATTTCTGTAAAATTACATAACTGTTCTCTATTCTATATTTGTAAAAATACCACAATAAATACACACAGAACATCTTCTACTTTAGGTCTCATTCTTGAAACCAAGCGATTTGAGAAAACCTGTGTAACATTTTAGGTACTATTTGTAAATACCCAAATCTTCAAAAAAATATTTTAGTACTTTTATGACTTTGAAGCTCATGCAATTATTTTAGGATACAAAACATTTTGCATGCTTGTCGTGGCAAAGCTATCTATGTCAGAGTCAATGGTTATTTTCACCTTCTAAATATAGTTTGTAACACAATCACAACAAACAGGTAACAACAGTCACAGAACAAATAGCAAGCATAATTTACTTTCTTCTGAAAGCCTTACTGTGATTATTCAATCATTGCAAAAAAAATGTGATGTCTGTATTTACTTTACAATTATATCATTATGCAAACAAGAAAGTTTCCATATTAAAATACTTCTTATTATTAACAGTTCTATTACTCAGTCCATTTATAACAGACTTGGCAGGAAGTAAAATATTTTGTGACACAATGTTTATTTTCAGAAATTATCTTTGAGACCATTGATTGACTGAACTGTCAGCAGCAGCTCCAGATCTCCATTCATACCTTCAAGCTTGGACCTGTCTTTAAAAGAGATAGGATGATTTAAATTGCAGTGGTGTTTTTGACTAGTACGGAATATCTAATAAAATACTTAAAAGCCTATGCTCTGAATAAATCTAAATGCTGATGATGTTATTTTTCTCTTGTTTCTGCCATGTTTTGACTGAGAGTAATGACAAACAAGAAACATTTTCAAAAAAATATTTAAATGTTATTAAAAATAACAAAAACCCAACTAAACTCCAGGTCACCAGTACCTATAAAGCTGAAACCAATTAAGAGGATTAAAAGGTGTTAGATTGCCAAGAGCATTATCATCACTCCTGTTCAAAGATAAACAGTATGGTGCCATGGGATAGGACAAGCATTTCAGATAACTAGACATCAAGAAAGATTCTTCCTCGAAGATAAAAGGACATATTTTACAAATATACATGAATACATGTTCTTGTATATTTTTAAAATATACAACTTTTAACATAAAGATATATAATACTTTTAATATAAAGATGAGTTCTGGTAAAACATGTAATTTCAAAGAATTTCAGAGAATATGCTGTTATATTGTTGAAGACAAAACCACTGAGATTTTCTCTGTTCTCTTTCACCCCTTTCCAGTTCACCCAACGGTCCCTGTTACTATGTTGCCCTTACTCATTCACTCACTCACTCATATACTCATTCACAGAAAAATCATGTCCAAACCCTTCAGATCACTTGGTTATGGTGGGAGAGAGGCTGAGAGAGTTGGGGTTGTCCAGCCTGGAGAAAAGAAGGTTCCGGGAAGACTTTATTGTGGTCTTTCAATAGTTCAAGGTGGCTTATAAGAAAGATGGGGACAGACTATATAGTAGGACTGGCAGTGATGAGGTAATGATTTTAAACTAAAAGAGGGTAGGTTTAGACTAGATATAAGGGGGAAAATATCTATAATGAGGGTGATGAAAAACTGGAACAGTTATATTTCTTCAATTTGTATTCAACATAACTTGGAAAATCTAATGAAAGTCAAAATAAGATAATTTCCAGATTCTTTGTGAAATGGTTTATGGCGAAAAAAAAGAATCAAAGACGACCAAAGAAAAATATAACAGAAATTCTGTATTATCTTTCTCCTTACCCTCTCCTTGCTCATATTTACATTTTTATTTGCCATCTGATATTTTCATTGGGACTCAAAGATCTGATTCTAGATATCAGCCAAAAAAAGACATACAAAAGTCTAATTCTCCTTTTATGTCCATCAGTGCACTGAATGTTCTTGTATTAAATGATGCATTTGCTACCTATGCAGCATCCTCTTTTAGACAAATGTTGCATTTGTCCCTAGATGTAGTAGATTGAATTTTTTTTATTTTTGCTTTACATAATTTTGCAACATATACATAGTAAAAATCCTTCTTCTTGCTGGCAATTCTTCCAAATATTGGTACCACAAATACTGTGCAATACAAATACACATCATTGCAGTTCACTAAAATCGCATCAAAGAGTCCTGTGAATTTACAGTGCAAAGATACGATAAAAGAAAAAAGACAAATATATGCCCCTGCACCCCCACTCCCTTCCTGGAAACACAAAGGAAAAAAGCTGTTTGACTTTGGTAGTTCTTACCCTGCAAATCTGCAGGGTATGCTTCAAAACTTTATTTTTTATGAATCTTTTGCCCAGCACTCTACCAGGTAATTATGACTCCAGAGGATTCATGTTATTTTAGTACTCAGTTCTTTAGAAAGGATTCTAAGGATCTATGGATCTTTAAACAGCAGTAGAGTACAGAAAAGACACCTGGTTCATAAAGAAGTAGAGCACAGACTTAACCCAATGCTTTCAAACTCTTAGAAAGGCCTTCAGAAGTTAAATCTGAGAATAAGAAAAAGTAAACCCAACCCCCCATTCTTTATTAGTAAAAAAGGTTTAGACCATCACTATTAACTATGATACTTATTTATATTCATGTGAAGAATGAATTGTAGAAAGCTTGCACAAATTTTCTGTAAAAACTTCTGCACTCTATACCAGTCCATAAGCCTTAAACAGATAACAATAAATGTGTGAACAAAAATAAAGAAAAACATATACCAAGGTGCAATTGCCCTTATATTATGATCCACTTTAGCAGTCTAACATCCAGTTTAGCCCAGTCTGTGAGTGAATGGCTTTGACCAACCTGTGGGTGTCATTGATGAAAAAAAGGAGTAAAGAGAGAAGAATATGTTCTCAAAGAGCCATCTCAGCTTCCTGAGGCGTATATCTTAGTATATGGTGAATGATGTAAAAATTCTCTTTTTTATCCTGATGGAATGCATGTATACATGCATACATACATGCATACATAGACATAGAGTTCAGTCTTCTATTTATAGTACTAGGAAAGCTTCCATTTCACAGCTGGGACTCACAGCATATGCAGAAATATTATTTCCATTCTTCTCTGTGGTATGAATGGCTTTTAGCTGTAAAAATATCTTTTTCATAGATACCTCTTACATTATCATCTTCATATGCACCAAGTACAAAGAGACACATATGTAAACAGGTCTCTCCACTGACCATGAGACCAATGATCTGATTTGGGCTTCTTGGCCACTCTAATAACCAACTCCCAGACTTTTTTCTCTCCAGTATCCAACACAGATTTACAAACATTTCAATACAATGGCTCCTAGGCCTCTTATCCTATTTGTCAGCTACCATGGTGTGGTTTTTACTTGTGAATATGCACTGATATCTACCTATAAGGTATGTACATACTCTGATCTATGGCACCACAGACATGCAAGGCCTCTGACCTGTGGTCTGTTACCTGGCACTGACTCAGATACCCATGCATGCATATGCATACACAAAAGAGATCCCTTGAGCCAGGAAGACAGCTAATAATGGAGGACAGATTGTGATGAAAAGTGCAGGCATGTCCAGAGAAGCAATCTGATCAGCAACATTTACACGCAGCCCAGTCCCTTTTATCTCCTTATGCATGTGTTTCGCCGTGTGTATTCTTCCCCAAACCACTTTGACCCCTCCCTTTCTCTATCTTTGGTTTATCCTCTAAATATCTCACAATAAGCCGTATGCAATCCCAGGAGGGCCTTCCCTTGCATCTCATAGAATATCTCACACTGCCAGGAAATGACCCCCCTCAGTTTGAAAAGAGACCCTGAGAGCTGCTCCCTTTGATTCACCCTGTGAGTCTCATTTTCAGCCCACGGGGATCTTTGCTCGGATGTGACTGACACACCAATTACTCTGATCAGGTTTTTGGGTTTCTTTGACTTGATATTTTTCTTTTGCATATTTGTAGGGTTTGGGGATGTTGTTTGGGTTTTTTTGATGTTGTTTATGTATATAAGTCTTTAATCACATAACCAAACAGAAATATTTTATTTTATAAACATTACTTCAAATAAGCATATTGAGGTAGTTTCCTTAGTAAGCTATTAAATTTGATCACAAGTATCATACATTGAAAAGATTCAAAATAATTAAAATAATTTGAGTTAATGACAAAAACCTCTTTGG
Source organism: Corvus kubaryi (assembly GCF_017639235.1). Taxonomy (NCBI): domain Eukaryota; kingdom Metazoa; phylum Chordata; class Aves; order Passeriformes; family Corvidae; genus Corvus; species Corvus kubaryi. The sequence goes on from NW_024582073.1 coordinate 11,063,836, forward strand.
ATATGTATTATGGTTTCTTTGTTCTTAATTTTCATTGTTGAAAGAAAAATCCCAAGCAACCAAATATTTTAGATATTGAATCATCGAATAAACTGTTGAACAAATTACAACATGAAAATACTGAAAATACCAAATGAATTTCAGCATGCAAATAGTCACACAGATTTCATTAGTACTTATATACTTAGTACATTAAAATTAAGTGCAGTATCTTGTAGTGAATTTTTTTATTGCATTACTAAATATTTTTCCAGTGTGTCATATCACATGCAACTTTTTTACTGGTGATCTAGATTAATAATTCTCTGAAAGGGTGAACAGAAATATTTACTCTCATATATTTTGGATTATTAATACACAAAAATAGTGAACATTATATGCTATATCTATAGAAGATAATGTCCTTTAAAATAATTTCTATGGACCACATAGGATCTGCAACAAACCTTAACTTTTATCAAAGAAGGCTGTTGATGTCAAAAGATGATTCCAATGACAGCTCTTTTTTAAAAAGGCATTTATCTGAGTCGTCCTTTCATAAATGCAAGACTTAAAAATTTAATTTTTGCAAATATGTTTTCTTCCTCTTTTTCCCTAGTCATCTTCAAAGAAACAAATAACAACTCTAACAACACAGGAACAGAAAAATATTGACAACACATAGAGGCAGCAAAGGTTGCTGTGCTGAATACAATATTAGCTAAATTTAATAGAAACTGACAAGTCAATTTTAAACCAGTAAGGAGCAAACTGGTACATTTCATATTGATTATTCCCTTTTTTATTCCATATTGAGTCATACTTACTTGAAAACTCCCTTTTCATTCGAACACATTGGATAATGGTCTGTTTTTCAATTCCTACCTGATCCTTTTCCCTGGAGTTAACATAAAGCTACTGGTCTTTAGGGTGTGTGGCTGGTTCTCATGTACCTCAGGGAATGTGCTTTTTGCTGCTTCTTGTGAAAGAGCAAGACTTTAGTGACTTAACAGCATCTGCAGAAAGACTGGAGCACCCAGAGGGACATTCCAAAACAGATAGTAAGAAGCTTTAGTATAAGTATTTTGATGGCAGTATTAATGGTAGTCTCCCACAAAACCATTAGAATGTTGTCTAGACTATCTTTGCTCTGTACATATGGTGTGTTCTCTTCTCCCTCACAGTGGTTTTGAGTGCAACTCCAGTTACAATGTAAGGATCCTAAACCAAATGAGAATTCTCAAGCCTAGAAGAAAGGAAGGATTGATGAAAGAAAGATGCTGTTAAAAAAGACCCCTTTTTTTTTTTTTTTTTTTTTAATATGTGAGGCAGGAAAATACAGGACAGTAAGTCGTAAGCAAAGCTGTGTGACTGCTGACAGTGTTCATAAGTATTCTTTAAACAAATTTTACTCTCTATCCATGTTTTTTTACATTCTCATGTATGACAGCACTAGGTAATGGTACTTTCCATTAATTTAAATAAATGTAAGTAATTTAAATATCAGGGCATCTATATCTTTTAACAGTATCTCTGGAATAATGACATAATTCAGAGGAAAATTCCATTAATGAATGGACTATGAGAAAATGCAGAGAAGGCTCTATGGTCATGGTCCAATGTGCACTGTAAATAAAGAACAAGTAACACTGAGTCAACAGCAAAGAAGAAAGTAACGCAGTACCACAATTTTCTGTTCATTTGTTTTGCATTAGAAACCAGTGAAAAAGTTAATTATGTGTTCTACAGGAACATGCTTGGAGAAAATAAGGCAAGCACAAGAACTTTCATGAGTTTGAGCTCAATGTAGACTGTCAACTGCAAGAGGAAAGCAAAATGAATCCTTGGAACACAAGCATATTTGTCTAAGGTTTTGAGTGTAAAGTCACATGATCTAAGAAATTATTCTGTAACTAAAAGGTAGTGAGTCAATTTAGAGATCGAAGTGCTCTTGAAAAATAAATAATTTGAAATATTTTTTTCTGATAGAAATTTTGTGTGTCACATGACGAAATTCTGAAACTCCAGCACATCTACTGAATGGATGCAATAAAAATCAAGTGGCAGGAGAAACTTCCCTCCTTACTGCTCTTAACTTTCTTTATGCTTCTTGTGGTTGTGACTGAATATCTATATCGATCTCAATCACCCTTCTTTTCTCCTTTGGAATTACCACTGCTTCTCTTCAATTCTTTTAGTCACACACCTATAATCAAAGCATTCCTCTGTGTAGCAATTTGCACATTAAGGAAGAATTTGAATCTGAAGAATCATGTATGAGTTCATATTTGGGTGGTAACTTTCCATTTTATAGCTATTATAGCTATCTCAACCTTTCCCTCTCCAACAACAATAACAAAAAAAATCACCAACCCCTCCCCCCCAAAACCCTTAAAACCCATAGCCAAACCAAACCATACCATACCCAAACAAACAGAGAGAAAAAACCCCCCAAAAAACTTAAAAAACCCCAAACAACAACAAAAAAATCCAAACAAAATCGAAACAATAAAAAAATCCACCCAAAAGTAAAAATTCAAACCCAAAGACTTTTAAAAAATTGCTGCTTATTCATTTAATCTTGATTAAAACATTAACTATGGACCTTTTTGTGAGATGATTCTGTTACTTCAGCACAGCAATAAAGTCTTTAATTGGCAGAAGGAAAGTCTATCAGCATAGTGCTGCTTAAAAAGATAAAGCTAGCCTCGGAAATGAATACAGCTCCAGAAAACAGTTTTTTCTGGCTAAAAAAATTGCAATTATTATGGTTATTTGTTTTTACAAAAGATCACATTTCACATAGAGTTCCAACTGTATTACAAAATTGTGTGTGAAGAGCAAATGGTAATATTATTCAAAAGCTTGCATACAAAATAAAAATATATACATGTATCTCTCAAAATGTTTTCCTACCCAATCTATTGCATTTATTAAGTATAATACCAGGTAAAATTACTATTTTTAAAAAGATGTTTTATTCTTTGCTAGCTAATGAATTACAAATTTCCTACTGGCTTTTATCATCCTTACTAACTTCTTGCTACAAGTTACTATGTATTTTTTCCATCAGCAGACCTACCAACAATGGCTGTGCCAGAGAATTGCAAAAATTTACTTATGACCTTTCTTTTTAGAAAAAGGCAGTAAACGGTCTGATCACAGTTTTTGAGGAGGAAACAGCTTAAAAGGAGCACTGAGACAGAATTTTCCTACAGCAACATGTACTTCAGAATCTCTTTTATAGAACACTTCACAGAACACAAAATTATTTTCTTTTCTTATTGATCAGAATGCCACATGCAGCCTTTCAAATGCAGTAGACCTCAATAGTTCAGGAAACTTGAAGCTGGTATTACGTGGTTGAATCTGCTTCAAGACTAGGTCCCTCCACTAATTGACCTCAGTCACTGGAATATGAAAAACTGAAGTATTTCAGCTGTCCAGTGGGAACATTTGTGAGTGTATTTCTAACAAGAAGGAACAAATGTAAAATTTAATTGACTACAAAAGCAAATTGCAAAATAACTCAGTAAAAACTTTTAGAATGTAAATATGATATACAGTTCAAAGGGTGGTTTTATTTTTATTCCCATGTGATTTTGTTTTGTTGCTTGTAGAAGACATAAAAAATTACAAATGTTTTTAGGTTGAAGGTCTGCTATTTCTGCAAAAAAGCAACTGTATCACAGCACTAGTATGTCTTAAAAACTGAAATGTAAGATAAAATGGAACACTAGCAATCTATAAAAGAAAAGCTTATGTAATTTATACCTTGAAATCTATTTGCTTTGCAAGACTCTCTACCAGGAACTATTATTTTATGTTTTGAATGATTGAGGTCATTAATGATAAGGTAACACAGTTTTGTCAATACAGCTGTTACTTTGTTTCTTTTATTTGCATAACTATTAGGATTGTAAAGAAAGAAAAAAAAAATATAGAAATAACTGTTTATAACAGAAAATTGCTTGTCGGCATAAATAATTTCCGATAACCTTTATAAAAGGTACAATATAAAATGAAGACATATGTGCTATGATGGGAAAAGCAAAACAAAGCCCCCCCCAAAAAATGAACAGAAAAGTAAAGGGAAAATATGTGAGTTCTACTCTGAGATGTAAACTGGCACACTGAGACCTGGAATTGCAGATCATACTCTACTAATTTCAAGCATTGTGTTTTTCATACGCATATTCTATACTAAAAGGATAATTACCATTATTCAGTGTATTAATAGTCTACAAAAATATAGAACAGCATGACTACTGAAAGTGCTTAATGAATACTGATCACTTTGATGTAGCTTTTACATATCTCAGTACAGGTAACTTGGAAGGACCTGCTTATCAGAAGAAATGAGGACACTTTTTTGATGTTTAACTCATTAGCAAAAATGAGGCATTTGACAATATCGATCGTTATCAGTACTTCAGAAGATACAGTATTAGTTAATTTAGGGGAACAAAAATAGATTTTTTTTTGATATCCTAACTGTAACACAGACATAGCAATGTTGTTCCAATCCATAAGCCTTTCAAGTATTTTTATATAGCTTCTCTTTAATTTTTGCTTGTGTGTTCTCTGTCCTAAATTAGAGGCCTTTTTTCCACTTATTTTTAAGCTGTCTGTTATGCCTACAATTTCTCTCCCTGTGTTTCTCTTGTATTAAAATAGTATATATTCTACACTTTAACTTTTGTCTTTGTATATTTTTTATTTGTAGGGTAAGGGGACTGCACAAAGATAAATAATCAAATAGGTTTTCCAGTATCTGTAAGGAAGCTCTTTCAGGTTGTTTTTATCAATACTCATTTGACTCCTGAATACTAGTTTTCTTCTTTCAAAACTTTCTACAGATTCTCATATTTATTTACCATATGACTGTATCTGAGATCCATTCCAAACAGAAAAAAAAATTATTTTCTGACTTTCAGAGCTTTTCAGTGCTTTCTTCTTTATATACTCTGTAGGTTCTTACCTGGGGAAAAGAAAGAATATGAAAACTAATCTGATAACTGAGATGTTAATGAAGTTCATGAAAGCTTATTGTTTTCAAAGAGATGCACCAGAGTAATTTAAAATGGATTTTAAAACACTATAGGTTTAAGCCACTAATTTGAGGGATAATGTGGACCCCATATTTCAGTATAGGTTAATTGGTTATAATTCTGAAACAATAAAAAGTAAAACCTACTCAAAATGAGAACTATCTACCTAGGGACCTGAACTTAATGAACCAACATGTTTTTAAGCAGATATAAATAAAATTACACACTTTCTCAATGCAAATAACAGGAAGAGGAGAAACTGGCATAACAGCTTTAATCACAGAATCATAGAAAGTTTTAGGTTAGAAGAGACATTGGGAATCATCTAGTTCCAACCTCCCTGTCAGGAGCAGGGATGCCACCCACTAGATCAGGTTGATCAAGACCACATAGAACCTGGCCTGGAAAGGTTCTAGAATTAGGGTATCCACAGCTTCTCTGGGAAACCTGTCCCACTGTCTCACCACACTCATGGTAAAGAATTTCTTGCTAAAATCTAGTCTATGCTACTTCTCCTGTCCTGAGTGACCACCTTAACAGTTGGAGCTCGAGTCATGGACTAAATGGACTCAATTTTTATGGACATTCATTCCATGGTGGCAGACCACAGACAAAGAGAATGATATCACATCAAAAGACAGGGAAGATGGTGATGGTTCATGCATTGGACAGTGCAGGACCTGAAAATGATACAGATGATATGGAATAAAAGGTGTGGACTGTACTAGATCAGAATAGGATTGTATTTCTTCTCAGCAGCCTATACAGCTCTGCATTTTGTATTTGTTAGTAAAAATGTTGACAATAAATGCTTTTTGCTTTTCCCACTGTGCTTGCCCGGTCATCCAGTAAGTACACTGAGAGTGAGCAACAAAGCAGCCAGGACAGCCAGGAGGACAGCCAGTGTTCCTTAACTGACCAAGGGGTATTTAATATTATATGTTCTGCTCAGCAAAAGCTTGAGTGACTGTGGACATTCATGGTTAACTGTTACACGCATGGAAACTGGATTTCCAGGATGTGGCTCACATCTGTCTACTGGTAGAAGTGGGGAATAAAGTCCTTCTTCACTTTGCTTTCACATGTATTTCATGTGAAATACCCCTTTTATTTCACCTTTTAAACTGCTTCATTTGTCAATCCATTAACCTTCTGGCCTTTTTTTCTAATTTCTCTTCAACTCACAGGAGAGGGAAGTGGGCAAGTCATTTAGTGAATGCTCAGCTGCTGGGTGAGGGTAATCCACCACAGCACCTTAGTAATAAAGTAGCAATTGTTTTAAATACAAAAAGATGGGATTTTTTTAATTACATTTTCTGGTATAGAGAGACCTGAGAAATGAGTTCTTTTTTTGCATTTATTCATGCGAAAGTCCGTTTAAGTATTACTGAACATTAGTCTTTGCAAGCATCTAATGAACACAGTTAACTCCTCTGGGCACTTCTACAGCACCGATGATGCCAAATCAATCAAATAGAACTCTTCTCTACAGCCCCTGATACACTTCTAGGACAAGGCAGGATAGGAAGTTACTTCAGGCAAATTTTTAATGAGTCAGGTTTTGTAATTGTCCTCCGTTCTCAAGAAAACTGGATGCTTTTTTACATTATTACTTTTTTTTTTTTAAAGGTTTATTAGGTTTCCTATTAGAAAATAACATTTAGAGACACTGTTTTTTTCAGGTTTCTAATAATATACTGAATAAGATGGAACTGTACTATTCTAGTGAAGGACTAATCTTGTAAAATATCTACTCTGGCAATCCTGAAAATCTATGTGACCCAAGTAACAGAAAGGAGATCTTATCTTCCTGTCCTCAGTTTTTTTTTTTTTTTTTTCATGCATTAATCTACTTAAGCAATTTGTCATTGTGCTACCAGTAATATTACATGATCTGATCATGTTTTGGTCTTGTAGTACCAAACTGAAGGAGAAGTTGACACAATTATCAGAAAACTAATTTTCTTATTACGTTTTGAAACTCATGCATCCTTCTCATCTGACTGCAGCTGGTTTTGGGGCAGGCATTCAAACCTCTATTTATATAGTAGGAGTAGGTAAGGAAAAATTTTGAACACTGAAAAACAGGAGGAAAAAAAGTTTTACTAAACACACCAATGCACAACTATCAAATACGGTTTTTATTAGTGTTTTCATGCTTTGCATTGGAATTGTAAATATAATGAAATTTAAAATACTGAAATTATACCCCAACAGACAATGTTTTTAGGTTTTGGGGGTTTTTTTATGTGAACCCTTATATCCAACAGTCTAACATAAGTCTGTTTTAATTTCTTCTCTGAAATCAGTTGAGAGCAAATTGTAAAGAACTGGATATCCAAATTCAAAATTCAGGTAAAACTTACAAGAATAAGTATCCAGTCATTCTTTTTTAAATTTAGGTGCTCCTGGGCATAGGGGAAAACAGAACAGTTACTTATAGGAGGCACGTTTGTTCTGCTTACCAGCTCAAATAAATGAAAAAATATTAACAAAGCTCAGACATACAAAATTTTAAAAATCACACACTTTAACTAAAGTTAACTAATCTGATAGAATTTACATGAGGTCTCTGTACTGTAACAAAAATTTGTATGAAATTACTCAATAATTTAAACACTATTTCACAAAATTACTCTTTAAAAGTAATATTTCCTATAATTTTGAAGTTCCTTTAGAAAACATTTTGAAATTATGTAAAATTTCTATTGGTACTCATTTCAGTAATGTTCTTTTATGCTCAGGCATTAGTGATGACTTTCCAGAGCAGTGGAACACTTTTAGACTTGGTCTGTTCAAGGTGAAGTTGCCCACAAAATGTCTAATATATGTTGGTTAGAAGATCAAGAAATGAAAGAAATTGTTTATAAGGACCCGGAACAAAAATTGTCTTCATGAGGTATGTTCACATGGAAAAACAGAATGAAAAATAGATATTCAATGTCCCTCCCAAGCAGACAATAATACAAACATCCATGTAAAATCAGGAAATTTGTTATTTCCATTTTGCATCAGTTTAACAAGGTAAATTGCGAAGTTGTGTACTTAGAGTGAAATAACTACATATATCAGTAAAACTTGGAAGAAAATAGTAATATTAGTTACATTATTATAGTCTATTATAGAAAATAATAACCCTGATGAAAATGACTCAAGTGACCATAAGCCAGAACTGCATTCTCACTTGCAAATTAATCAAAATGCCCCCACAGCCCAGAACTGAACTACATTAGAAGACAGGTAGCCAACAAAAGAGGGAAGTGACTGTTATTTTCTGCACTGCACAGATAAGGCCACACCTGGAAATTATTTGAGCCTCCACTTGAAGAGGAATTTCAAGACACTTGAGAGTGTCCAGTGGAGGACTACCATGGTGGTCAGGAGCACTGATTTATTCATTCCAATGAAAAGGGTTAGAGCTCAAGAGCTGCTTGAAACAGTGACCACAGTGCATGTGGGAGAAACACTTGTCAGTGCCAAAAACAGTAAACAAAAAAAAAGGAACAAAAAATGTCAAAGTCATATCTGAATGGTCAGGGGCTTTTAGGCCATCACTTAGAACTAAAGATTGAGCCTGTTGGCCTTGATCAGTCAGAAGGAGATGAGGTTAAGAGGTACACTATTTGCAGCTATGTAAGATCTCACGTTGACAATATCCAGAGGCTGGATGTTGGATCAGACAACCTCCAGAGATTTCTTCCAAACAATACTGCTGCGATTCTATGAAGGAAATCAAAACTAAAACAAAAAAAGCCATGGATGAACAATTTAGATGTAAATCAAAACAATCAAAAAGGAGACTTCTCATTTTACTGATCTGAGAGTACAGATTGTCAGGGTTGCTCTGTGCTTGCCTCGGTTTCAGCTGGTTTTATGTTATTTGGATTGGTGGCTGGTCACCAAGTGATCAGTGAGGCTTCACCTGCTTCAGCTGAAGCTCTATAAATGCCATCCATAGCAAAAATTTTACTAACATTTATGTCAGTCTGCCTGAGAGATGATGTGAAGTAAGCAGATTCATGAGGAAAACATGAAAAGTCTCAGGTGGAACCCAGGACTAAGGACGAAGAAACCTGCTGCATAAATACCATCATCCTCCTTCAGTGCCAAATGAGGGAGTGCTGATGGCAATTTGCTGTAACTGGAAGTTAGCAGCAAGGGCTGGCTGCTCTGCATGAGAAGCTGAGGAGTCACACAAAAACAGTACAGAGAACTGTCCTTGCTTGCAAGGAGCCAGGATGAAAAGCCAGAAAGACAGGATCAGAATCAGGTCTGGCAACAGTATTCATAGATTCCTTATTCTGTCCAATGACAATGGAGTCTGCCAAAATCTGTATTTTCTTATAACTGGGGGGTAGGGGGAGGGGGAAGAGGGATGGGGCTGTGTTATTACTTATTTTTAAAAGTATTTTTAACTGTACTTCATTTTAATCATTTATTGCTTAATTATGCATATGTGGTGGGTTGACCGTGGCTGGACATCAGGTGCCCACCAAAGCTGCTCTAACACTGCCCTCCTCACCTGGGCAGAAGAAAAAAATATAACAAAAGGGTCATTGGTTGAGATCTCTGGGCAGGGAGAGATCACTCAACAGTTACTGTCACAGACAAAATAGATTCAGCTTGGGGAAATTAATTTAATTTATTACAATCAAATCAGAGTAGGGTAATGAGAAGTAAAAAATCTTCAAATGTGTTCTCCCATCCACCTCCTTTTTTCCCCAGCTCAACTTTCCTCTTGATTTTTCAGCTTCTTCCCCCAGGTGGCTCAGAAGGGCAGGGACTGCTGATTGTGGTCAGTTCATCACACTCTGCTGCTGCTTCCTCCTTGCATTCTTCTGCTGCTCCAGGGTGGGCTTGCTCTCACAGGAGGAAATCCTCCATTAATTTCTCTAATGTGAGCCCTTCCCACATTCTTTACAAACTGCTTTGGCATGGATCCAACCCACAGGGTGCAGTCCTTCAGGAACAGACTGCTGCAGCATGGGTTCCCTGCAGGATCCCAAGTCCTGCCAGCAAATCTGCTCCTCTCTCCATGAGGTCACAGGTCCTTCCAGGACCCTGCTCCAGTGAGGACTTCCCACAAGGTCACTGTCTCCTTCGGGCTTCCACAGTCTCCAGCACAGGGTCCTTCACAGCATGCAGAGGGACGTCTGCTTCACTCTGGTCCTCCATGGGCTGCAGGGGCACAGCTGCCTCAGCATGATCTTCTCCATGGGTGCAGGGGAATCTTGGCTCCAGTGCCGGGAGCACTTTCTCCCCCTCCTTCTTCACTGACTTTGGTGTCTGCAGGGTTGTTCATCTAACATGTTCCTCTACTCTCTGGTTGATGTTGGGAGGCAGTTTTCCCCCTTAAATCTGTTACCCCAGAGGCAATACCACCACTGCTGATGGGCTCAGCCTTGGCCAGCGTCAGGTTCATCTTAGAGCCAGCTGGAATTGGCTTTGACAGACACGGGAGAAGCTTCTGTCTGCTTCTTACAGAAGCCACGCCTGTAGCCTGCCCTCCTACCAAAACCTGTCCATGCAAATGCAATACAGCATAGTAGGAAAAGAGAAGACAATACTCCAAACACAGAAAGACAAAATGATAGCAAACTTATCCAAACACCAGCATTCGGGAAACTGTCTTTATAATCTTAGTTTCACTGGGTTTATGGATATTAGGGATCCTCAGAATTACACTGCGGAACTTATGCACTAACGGTGAATTAACATCGTTGTTTTAATAAGTGTGACCAGATGAAATATATCCATATCCTAAAATTCTGTAGTACAGAGCCACAACTGTATCAAAATTCAGGTTTCCCTTCGTAGATAATTGTATTTAGTTGGTCTGGTGGTTCTGAGTAACGTCAAGAGCATCCAAAATAAAATAAATTCTGAAAAGATGATACTTAACATTTTATTTGATCCTGCAAAATTACAATTCTTAGTGATTGCTTTCTTATGAAAAGGAGGAAAAAAATGCAATTAGAGCAAATCGAACTACATCATATCAGAGTTTTGCAGTTTCTTTATTTTCCATGGTATCTTAGTATTTAGCATTAACATTAGCCACAAGTAATATTTTATTTATTTTTAATTTGAAGAATTTGTTTCATTTGCATATTTATGGAATTCCTAAGACCATTTAAGAATATATGAAGCTATTACTTCCAACATGTAAGAGCAGCAAGTCATGAGCCTGAGAGTTTCTTAACCTCCTTTGCAAATATGAAGCTACAATAAAATCTAAAATAAAATCTTCCCTGAGTCCATAGGACTAAGGAATATCCTCACTGCAAATGAGATTCAGAATATCATGTTCCTCTCATTGCTGCAGGACATTTCTACTTTTAGAAATCCCAGACTTTAAGACAGTAATTTTAGAGAAGTTTTTAAGAAAAAAAATATCTCTGACAAATGAACAAATATTCCCTCTATCTTTTTACACATGAAACTCTGAATCAACTCATTGCTTTTCCTCTTCTATTTTCTTACTGGCATTTTCTCCCAACTCCTTTCTAATAATCAATAAATATTTTTAGCAGAATCAACTCTGCAAGGAGTGTAATCAGTCTTGATAACAGCATCATTTACTTTGCCAGTAGCTAATAAAAACAAGCAGACATTGCAGTACTGCTATTCAAAACAATGTCTGAATTATAATGTCCTTTTATTTTTGAGGGACTTCAGCAAACTTTTAATGAGTATTAAGCTAGTAGTACGTTGTGTAGCACTTTGAAATGTCATGTTAAACTGTTTTGAACTGATGTAGAATGCTGCAAAAAATTCTGAAGAGCTAGGTCTACTGACTAATCTACAGCTGTCAGATTTTCATTTGACATACATATATCAGATTTCATTGCAACAACAGAATGAAATTAAGTTTGCTGCAGAATGCTAACTCTCATGATCTATTGTAAGAACAGCAATTGATAACAAATTAGGAACCTGATGACTGGGAATAGGAAAAATTTAGAAAATTAAGACCTTTACAAAATGTAGTTTTCCCTGAAACAGTGGGACCTCTTTGCATAGTACTATATCCAAGAGATCCCTGCTGATAGTTACTGGTTGTCTGTAACTTTTAATATAATCCTTGTACAATTTGGTATAGCTCCTAATTCCTTAAATGTAACCATTATGATTCTTTCTCCATATTCTTTCATGATACTCATTTCACTGTGCTAGTTGCCATTAAAAAAAAAATGGTCTGCTTCTGCATGTCCATAAGAACTTACATATATAAATGGACATGCAAAAGCAGACAATTTTTTATATGTACATGCTGAACAGTTTTACCAAAGAAGCAAATCCTGCTGAGATGACAGTTTTGCTTCTTTCCATTCTTAAAGAGGGAGGCATGTCTTAAAACAAAACAAACAACAAAATCAAATAAAGGCAGAGGGAGAATATTCCAGACCTGTGTTTTTTGTGACATAGAGCCTAAATATTGCAACCATTTTGATGGGTCACTTACAGCTTACTTACCTGTAGAAACAGAATGGTTTGGGTTGATGGTACCTTAGATATCATCTAGTTCCAACTGTCCCACCAAGGGCAAGGATAACAGCCACAAGAACAGGTTCCTCAAAGCCCCATCCAACCTGGTCTTGAACACTTCCAGGGGTGGGCCATCCACAACTTCTCTGGGCAACCTGTTCTAGCACCTCACCTCCCCCACAGTAAAAAATTTCTTCCTAAGCTCCAATCTAAATTTCTCCTCTTACAGTTTAAAACCATATCCTTTTGTCTTATCACTATCTGCCCATGTAAAAAACCATGCCCCCTCTTTTTTATAAGCTCCCTTTAAGTACTAGAAGGCTATAAGATGTCCCCAAAGCCTTCTCTTCTCCTGAAGGTGAACAACCACAACTACCTCAGCCTATCTCCATAGGAGAGGTACTTCAACCCTCTGATCATCTTTGTGGTCCTTCTCTGGACTTGTTCCAACAGGTCCACATCTTTCTCATGCTGAAGACCCAGACCTGGGTGCAATACTCCAGGTGGGATCTCACAAGTAGAGGGGGAGAATCACTGCTCTCAACCTGCTGGCCACTCATCTCTTCATGGATCCCAGGATGAAGCTGGCTTTCCGGGGGGTGAGTTAGCATGCTTTCTGGCATGCTGTTTGCTCATGTCCAGCTTTTCATCCATGAGAACCCTCAAATCCCGCTTCACAGAGCTGCTACCAATGAGTTCTTTCCCCAGTCTGTGATCATATCTGGGATTGCCCTGAACCAGGTACAGCATGTCGCACTTGGACTTTTTGGACTTCGTGAAGTTCCCATGAGCCCACTTCTCAAGTTTGTCCAGGTCCCTCTGAATGGCATCTTTTCCTACTGTGGCAACTGCACCACTCAGCTTTGGGCCATCTGCAAACCTGCTGAATGTGCACTCAATCTCACTGCCTGTACTGTTGATAATGATATTAAAGAATACCAGCCCAAAGACAGAGCCCAGGGGGACACCACTTGTCACCAGCCTCCACCTAGATATAGAGTTATTGACACAACTCACTGGCTGTGTCCATCCAGTCAAGTTCTAATCCAGCAAATAATCCACCTTTCCAATGTATCTCTCCAATCTGGAGATAAGAATGGGAAGTGGGACCATGTCAAAGGCCTTACAGAATTTTAGGTTGGTCTTCTCTTGTCAAACGTTGCAGTCACCCTGTCATGAGGCACCAGACTGGTGAGGCACAATTTTCCTTTGATAAAGCCATTCCGGCTGTCTTGAATCACCTCCTTGTTTTGGATGTGCTTTAACATTGTTTCTGTGAGGATCTACTTCATGATCTTAACAGGCACAGAAGTGAGGCTCACTGATCTGTAGTTCCCTGCATCTTCCTTTCTCCCTTTTTAAAAATAGGAGTTATGTTACCCTTTTTCCAGTCCCTGGGGACATTGTCTTACTGCCATTACTTTTCAAACATGATGTTTGGCAACAACATCAGCCAGTTTTATCAGGACTTTTGTCATCAGGCCCCACAGACTTGTGGCTTTTCGGTTTCATTAGTCTCAAACCTTCACTTACAGTGGTATATAGTACCAGTATGTGAAGCAAAAGTTTAACTAAACACCCACATTTGCACAACTATCAAATGCGATGCTGATTAGTAGTGTTTTCATGTTTTGCACTGGAATTCTAAATCAGAAGAGAGTAGCTACAGGAAGTCAGAGAGAATCTCAATACCATGTATCCAAGTAGCATAATTGTTCTGGACTATATCCAAACTTTGCTAGTGAAATAGAATTTAGATGTTTTGAGGTAATGATATTACAATAAAGATACAATGTTTTATCTATAAAAGAGATGCTACCTAGTTATTTTTTACTGGATTGTAAAATATGATCGTATTTCCTATCATTGCCTGAAAATATTCCATAAATTTTAAGGTATTTGATATCATGGCTTGATAATGATATCTTGCAGGGAAAAAAAAGTAGATTTATTGTAAGCTTTATGAGCTCATTCAGGCAGAGAATAACAATTATAAATAAGCTTTGTTGCTACAACTGAAAAACATCTGCTAATTTCTTCAAGGATAAAAGAAACATTTGTGGTTAAAGGTGTGATATATCAGTTTTAGTTAATGAAAAATATAAATGTTTACACATAATTTTACTACTACGCTGATGATATCTAATTCAAACATACTTGAATATTAATAGAAACTATAATTATTTCTTCTTATACGAAGCCTTCAGTTCTAGATGAAATTTTCACTGTTTCTGCTGATTCCAGTGAAACATTTAGGACTTGATCTCACTACCCTCTTGAGTCATGGGAAGAATCTCTACAAGATCAGAAAGATTTGAGGTGAGTCCTCTTTTACTGAAACAGAAGTATTCCACTCAGATATGAAGGTTTTTGGCAACTCTGATGCACACAAAATTTATCCTAATGAACTTTCTGAAAAGAAATTTTGGGAAAGTGGATTTTTTCTGTGTAAGGAACAGAAAAATGCAAAGTATTCAACTAAAAAGAAAATTGTATATTTAAAAGTTGTTTTTTTTCCCCTCACAATTTAGCTTGTAATATTTCATTTTATCTGAACCTATGAAAAGAACAAAACCAATTATTTTATAATATACTCATGACATCCTCAAGCACTCCCTGCAGCTGGGCACTCGCTGCAGCTGGAGATTTAGATAGCTGCATGTTTATGTGGGAGTTCTCTCCGAGTTGCCAGATTCCTTCTGATGACCACTTTTCACCAGGTGAAAACAAAGCTAGGTCTGTTCTAGCTGGGTGGGTAATGACCCCTAGTTGAGCTCACCTCTGGGGCTGGGAGGGTGCCTGTCCCTCCTGTGAGAACTGCCGCACCCCACCTTGTTTGCCTGCCCAGTTCACAGTGCTCCAGGAGCCACTTAAATCTTCTGCAGTTGCCTCTGGCAATGCACTCACCACATCAGCCTTGCTTGCCAGCACTGCTGACTCTTGGTGGGTTCTCCACTCAGGTTCCCCAAATTCCAGGAACACTCTGCCCAACCCATTCCAGTGTTCAGTCCCCAGAACTTACTGTAGCTGCTGTTGTTGGTGTTGCTGCTCACCTCACTTTTTATATAGTCCAATCATCACTTAGTTTCAAAGGGTGGGTTTTTTCTGGTAATCTAGTGATCTTTTCCCACATGTATATTTTTACAATTGAGTTATCTATAGCAATTTCATTATAAAATATTAATCGCAATTTTTAGGGTCTTATTAATTAATTTACTGAGCTTCCTTTTCCATGCAACATGAATTTTATCTGTTCAAAGCCATTAGTGAACCTACTGAAAATGTATTTTACTTAACTTTAAATTTTGAAGTGTGAGAGCAGGAGAGACAGTGATGTCTATTGCTGAATACAGGATCTGAAGTCTTGACTCCAAGTGAACCACTTTCATGGATAAAAAACAGGAAGAAAATAAGTCTCCTCCCTCCTTCTCCCAAGTACTTTGGACTGTTTTCAATAGATAATCAATGCATATGTCAAAGGCAGATAAAAGTTCTTTAATTACTGTGGTTTTTATCCCTTAAATTGTCAATGATTTTGCAATTACTTTAGTTTATTTACACTAAAGGTTACCTTTATCACTCTAACCTGTATCTGGTGAAGCATGAAAACTCTAGGCATCCATTCATTGTCTCGTTTATTCTTTAAATTCAAGATTATTAAATTGACCTTTCGCTTTCATTAAAAATGGACTCTTGAAATAAGAATAAAATTCAAATCATTAAATAACAATTATTTCTAGGTAGGAGTGAATTTTTTTTAAACTACCAGGAAAATTAATCCTGTACATCTCATCCAAACCAGTAAAATTTCAATGTTTATCTCACTTAAAATAGATTAGGATTTGACCAGACAGGTTGCTTTTCTTACTGTATCTCTAGAATAGCTAATTATGTATTATATAGTTTGTGAGTTTGTGTGGTGTTTATTCTAATATATTCTTCATTTTGGTTATTCTCTACAGGCACCCAAACAAAGATATCTTCATCATTCTTATTTCTTTCTAACTTTACACCACATAATTAATTTCTTTTGCAGTTCTGGCACAGTTAAATGATAGGCAATTTAATGAATATCAGTTTCTAAGGAATATCATTTTCTAAGCACTTTCATAAATATAAGTTTCTAAGGAAAACAACAGCACTTTATAAAGTGTTTCTATCATGGAAACACAATTCTGGGACTCCATAAATAATTTGGGCTTTAGTTTTTTTGGGGTTTTTTTTACTACATCAAAATATGATAAGAGATCAGTAAGAAATCTGTACCTAAAGAAATTCCTCAAGGCTACTTTACTTTGAATGAAATTTGCCTTCCAAAGGGCTTTCACTTCAGTCTAGTTCTCTTATTACAACCCCAAACAAAATGGATAAATCAGGGGCTTGAAATCAGAGCACATCTAGGCATTGATGAGAGAATGTGGAATCTCCATCTGTGGAGACATTGAAGACCCAACTGAACTTGCTCCTCACCAGCTTGTGTTAGCTGACCATTCTTTGAGCTGGGAGTTTGAACTATAAGGTTTACCTTTCTGTCTCAAAGAAGATCCTTTTCTGTCTCAAAAATTCTCTGATATCTTGGTTCTATGATCCTGTAGAATGATCTAACATGGTTATAATTAATTTTTCATTGGTCAAAGTAATTTCCTATTAAATTTAATTTACCAAAAACGATTTTAAAATCTATTTTTTATCCTTAATAGCTATAATACTCTTTGAAGTGTTAAAACTGCATCAAATTTCAAGGATTTAAGGATATTTAATTAATAAATTTAACAGAACTTCTGTTGAACCTTCTTTCTGGGGGAAAAAATCTCAAGATACAAATATATTTTTAATAATTCCGTATGGTTTTAAACAATAACATGTCCTGATGGCATGCTTTTCCTCACTGATGTACATTGAAATTGAATAATTGGGATCAAGCCTCAAAATATAATTTCCTAAACAGGCATCTTTTTTTTTTCCTCCCATTTTTTTTCCCTAATCCACTTTGATCTTAAGGTAGGGTTCATATGTCATCCTAGAATCCCACAGGATACCTCTGTAACTCAGGGAAAAGTACTAACAGACTCTCTTTATAGTTCTAAAATCTTTCTAATGCCATTGTCATACAAACTTTCCTCTGATATAATTTTATAATCTAAGTGAATACCAAAGAAAACCATATTTGGATAGTTTGGACTCACCTCCATACAGTACATTGTATGAAAGTTTCTATACAGTTTATACACGTAGGAAGCTAACCTGATTCTCATGCTTTCACAGCAGCTGATCTGGATAGTTCCTGTATGTACATAGTACAACATACTCACTTTTTTTTCTGCTGTTTATTAATTGATATACATCTGAAATTGTAGATGTGACCCAAGAGCTGCATCCAAGTAAGCAAAGGATACAAAACCCTAGTATTTTCTGCTACTTTGAAAAACTGCAAACAAATGTCCTTAATTATTACCTCCAAGTCATGAAAGGAAACTATTCTGCTAGGAAAATATTCTTTCATAAAAGTAACTTCCACAGTCCTGTAAAATATCCTTAAAAAGCATACAAAGATGGGCTTTCAAGAACACATCCACCTAATTCATAGTTCTAATTGTGGCCAAATTTCTATTGAAAGTTCTTTAAAAACCTGTTAAAATTGAGATGGGTTTGGCTTTGGAGATACAGTGCTTTCAAAAATTGTTACTTATATATTTTACTCACCAATCTAACAATGCAAATAAATCTTTTTGCAGTATATTTTTATATTCATTTCTCATTTAACTCAGGATTCCTCACAGCGTTAATAAGTATTACTTTGTAATTCCCATGTTCCCTAACACTGGCAATTGAGCTGTTGATTTGTGCTTACCCTAGCAACAAAAACAAAAACAAACAAACAAAAAAAATTAAAAATAATCAGTGAGTGCCTTTGAATCTTTTGGTAATGCTGTAGGAAGAATTTCAGCCCTTCATTTGCCCTCTTCCTCCTTCTCATCCCCCATTATTTTGTGTCATAATGCATCCTTACAGGGTGATGTTTGCTTCTGTACAAGTCAGCAAAAAAGAAATTGCATGGCCCACTTTGGCTTCTTTTCTTTGCATGAACTATGTCAGTTTTGATTTGTTATTTTTCAGAATGTTTCAAGCACTGCCATAAATACTGAAGTATTTTATCCTTATAGAAGATTTTTTTTTTTTTTAATTTGGAAAGGCATAGTAAAATTTTGCTGTTACTTCTGCACAAGTGAGAAGGGCAGATTAATATTGCAATATTGGTATTTATTGAGAATGTTTTATGCAAGATACTATGAGAAATCATGTCTTTTGTTTGGGGTTTTCCTTGAGTCTATATTTAGCTTTTCTTATTACTATTAGATCAGTTGAAGACCAGTGGTTCTCAGTTTGTTTCCAATAAATATTGGAATTTAGTGACATGGAATGTTAGGTGACAGAAATGCATGTAGTAAAAAAACCCCTTAAAATGTATTTTACACATATATGACATATTTTATTTCAGTCATAATAATAAATCTCTCTGTGATAAATTTCTTTATAGTAGCTTGTACAGGTTTGTTTTATTTTATTTTATTTTAATTTTCTGTGCTTCAAAAAGTGTTGGTAATGCAATGTGTAAAGTTTCTTGTCACTAAAGATGCACTACCTGAACGTACCTCAATACACTTTCTCAAGGTTTTATCCTTTCTACATTGAAAATCATCAAACACTCAGAGAACCTCTTCTATGCCTTTTGGAACTGCTAAACGATGAGAAAAATTTTGGTGAGAGAAGCATCTTCCAACAGCAGACAGAAGTGATTGAAACTCCTGATTATATCTGTAAGTTGATCTAGATGTCTACTTGTTCTTTGATTTTGGGGCACCATAACAGTATTTGAGTAAGTTGTTCAATAAACTTGCTCAGTGCATTTTACTCAGTTTTTCTGACAATCCAGTCTTTTGATATAGATAGGAATGGTACCTCTATGACTGTGTAAGGGTTTTCAGTCTTGCAATTTGGTGGCTTACATCAAAAGAAATTCAATCACTTTATTATTCATAGCAGAAGTTGAATAGAAAATTTTATTTCTTGATGTCAGTTCACTCATTTCATGCTTGAAGTACTCTATACTTTTATCTTTGAAATGAAGGTGGCAGACTTGGAGGGAACAACACAAGCTGAGTGGTTTTACACTCACTAGTTAAGACTTGTTTATGCATATACTTAAAATTGTTAGTTATTACCTAATGCAGTACAAGAGGAGTCCATCTGGATGTAAATCAGATATAAATGCTGTTACAAGTTTACTTTGTGTTTCCAGCCAGATGGACAGGCTTACACAGTCACTTTTCACCAACTCCTTCTGCTAAGCTCATTTTGAGACTGTCTGTTCATTCAAATGAACAAGTTTGTGAGATAATAAGTTTGAACTTAGACTTTGTGTTTCCTATATAAAGCCACTGACCCATGGGTGAACAGAAAACAAACGAATTCCTCTGTAAGTCAGAAAGGGAGTAGCAAGTGTAATTGTAACAATGCTTTTCTTACCTTCGTAATGATTAACCTAGTAAGCAAAAATCACTGCCAAAGGGATACAATGACTTGTGTCAAATTGCCAAGAAAAAGTGAAATTCATTAGAAATAAAAGATAAATCAGTTGGATCTTACAGAAGTTAATCATTTTAATGATAGTGGTACTCCACTGAGCATTCTGTAACTGCCAGTAAAAAAGACAGAGACTGTCTGAAAATCAATGCCTACCTCCCAGCACAGATACAGAACAGACACTGCTGTTACTTGCTTTGCTCCCTCAACTTTTGAGGATTTGAAAGAAATAGTCTAGGGACCTTAGAGGATTATAGATAAAATCCTGAAAATGCTGGCATCACTGATCACTTGGCGACCAGCCACCAATCCAAATAACATAAAACCAGCTGAAACCAAGGCAAGCCCAGACCAATTCTGACAATCTGCACTCTCAGGTCAGTAAAATGAGAGAGGTCTCCTTTGTTTTGATTGACAGCTAAGTTGTCCATCCATGGCTTTTTGGCTTTTTTCATCTCTTTTAGTTTTGATTTCCTCCACAGAATCACAGCAGTATTGTTTGGAAGAAATCTCTGGAAGTTGTTTGATCCAACATCCAGCCTCTAATAGAATTGTCAACATGAGATCTTGTCACTGTGGCTTTGGCTAGCTGAGTCTTAAAAACCTCAAAGAATGCAGATTCTACACTCTCCTGTGTCATGTGCTGGACTACCCCCCCAGCAAAAAACCGGAGCTCCCAGCCTGTGTCTATTGCCCCCTGCTGGAATCCATGTTGTGTTTGTAATTTCTCCTCACACAGCTGTAAACAGCGTACACCTTAACCTCCTCTCCTTCTAATCGATCAAGGCCAGCAGGCTCAGTCTCTAGTTCTAAGTCATGGCCTGAAAGCCCTGACCATATGTGACCAAATATGACATTTAATCGTTTTTCTTCCTTTTTTTTTTGGTTCCTTTTGTGGCCCTGACAAATGTTTCTCACACATATATTGTGGCCACATGTGTTTCAAGTAGCTCTTCAACTCTTAACACTTTGAATGAGACCCAAGTGCAATGGAAGAGTTTCTTCCCTCAGGGGCTCTCTAGCATATCCCACTTGAAGTTATGACCCCCACAACTGTAGTCTTTGTATTTTTCTCCTGTAAGATATCTGCCCAGTCTGTCATATTGCCTACCAGTCTATCAGTTTAGAGATTTTAAGCAAAGTAACTAAACAAACTACTATTTTTTAAAGTCCCTTAATAATTAAAAAGACTCAGGATAGATCTCAGACTATAGGTATTCCTATTCCTGATTTTCCAAATAGAATTTAACACTGAGGCTTTGAATGCTTGTGCTTAATTCCCCATTTCACTGTGGTGAATGGAGCATAACCTCACAATGGTTGTTCAGATCATTAAGAATCTAATTATACAAGCTGTAGGAGAGTGTACATTTTAAAAGTAAAAGTCTGTTTGCTTCCCAAGCATCAATTTTCTGCCTTTCAGAATTATTTCAAATGTTTATTTCCTTTGAATAATCTACTTACACTGCATACCATTTCTGACCAAATTTAAGAAATTTTGCAATTTAAAGAATATATAATTAACTGTAACCCTCCTAATCTTTTCAGACTGAAAACATTTAACTGGCTTTTTAAAAATAATGCATATCGAAAAATGATCCAGTAAATTTAAATTTTTTTACAAATATATGTCCAAGTGCTATAGTAATTGTTTTGATATATGACAGACAAAATATTTTCAGATGTATCTTCTTTGTTGTAATGCAAATGGAAAAATTTAATTTTGTGTAAGTCCTTTTAAAATAGCTTTTCTTACCTTGCTGCTATAACAGCATAGTTGTCAAAATAAATTACATATCAAAGCCTTTCACTTCTGAGCATAGCTTTTTTTTCTTTCTGCTGTCTACACAAAAGCCAAAATGGAATAACATACTTTAATGAACTCTATCTTAAATGACTGCCCTAGGCAATATGCAATTTAAGTACAAATAATAAAATGAAACCCTAATATGTGTCACTAATCAAAAATGTACAAATGAATCCTGATTTTTGACAAGAGTTGGTACAAACAGCCTGTTGCCTCAGGAAGACAGCACTCTAACCTAAATTATTATAGATAATTCTAGTATCAGCAGCATGTGTGTTTTATATTGTATGCGTTTTCCTTCTGAACTCTAGAGGCTCAGTTCAACAGTTATGCTCTTGTACTCTCTGTTTTTCCCCCTGGATTATGGGAAAGAAAAAAAAAGTGAAACCTTATACTCAAGTAGGCTTTCATGTGTTTTTTATTACTTCTACCCTCTCAGTGTACTGCAGTTTTTTATACCCTTTTTAATGGAAAAAAAAGAGAAAACTTCAAACTCCTTCTAATCTAATGATAAAGATAAAACCAGACTAGCCTTGATTTTGTAATACAGTATTTCCAAATTACCCACCATGTGAATTGGTACTTAATTACTGACCAACTGAGTATAAATTCTCCGGTATCTATTGGGCTTTCATATCCAGACAGTTGGTGGTAAAATATTTTATTTTCCTTTTATTCTAAATATCTTAAGTTCTAAGAATTCATGCATCCAATTCATGCAATTCATGCAGAGTTCCATCCAATTCATGCAAAGCTAAGAGTAAAACTGTATTAATATTCCATATTTTGTATAGTCTATCAATGAAAGATAGTAAATTTTTTTCTCCTTAGGATAAAATACATTATGCCTTATTGTCTTATTAAAATGAGTAATTAATCAAGTTTTTGTTAAGAGCCATATAAATTAAGCTCTGGTTTATTTTTTTTTTTCACTCTCTTGTTTTCCAAAGTCTTTCATATTCTTCTGGTTTAAAAGATGTTTTAGTTCTATGAATACCTCATTAAATGATTTGCTTTTACAGAGACAGTCTTACATGACTTATTTTTCATATGTCAAAATTTAAGCATCAGTGATTATACAAGAAATTCAAGCATTCTTTTCATGAAAGGAAGAATTCTGTTGCTCCAATGCCAGATAATTATCTGCAAGTGAGATTTGTTACCTAATTATATTCTACAAATAGAGTTACTGTTGCTCTTAGAGAACCAGATGATGGCTCAGCCTGTTTATCTCTCTTTTGTCTTTAGAGCTGGAGTGGAAGCAGAGATGTTACAG
The DNA here is from genome assembly GCF_017639235.1 of Corvus kubaryi. NCBI lineage: Eukaryota > Metazoa > Chordata > Aves > Passeriformes > Corvidae > Corvus > Corvus kubaryi. The sequence continues at coordinate 11,087,021 of NW_024582073.1, forward strand.
TGTGCAGATTTTTTTACTTCACTTACTCAGTTTACTAGAAAGTATGAGCGACACACTTTAAAAGCATGAGAGACATACTTTCAGCTTGGAGGGAATGGTGATGGAAAATGCTCCTTCCCAGCCAAAAAATTGCTAATTGGAAGGTGTATTTTTGTGAACATTTAAGTCACAGACCATACATGGCAAAACTGCTTCATCACATATTCAGGGCTCATGGTAAACTTACAGTTGGACTCAGATTCAAAATAGAACTTTATAAATTTAAACTTATATCTTGCTGAGTTATATTTTGACATTTAAATTTAGTAGGATTGTTAACCTTTTCATGTTGTGGTTTCTATTTGTCATTAATAGGAAAATAGTAATTGAAAATAATTTTTGAAAAAATCATACATATTATTTATGGATTTTTAATATTTTTAACTATAGCATCATATTATTTTTAAGCAATTCTATGTTTTACCTCTCAATCTGAGTAGCCTAAAAGTAATATCCTGCACATTAAAGTGGTAAAATTTAACAGAAGACTTTAAAGTGAATCAACAAGAATAAATGTAAAAAGTGAGTCCCAACCACATGGATGTGTCCTTCAGGTTAAAAGGATTCATTATTTAATTACTCTTGAAATTTGAGTATTACAGGTGTTTAGGCGTCTTAGTCTTATGTTACAGTGCAGATACTGCAACACAATGTATCAACGAGGCCTGTGGAAAGAAATATATATATGGACTGATTCTTGATAGCTGTTTCAGAGATGTTTATTTCTCCAGCCGCATGGCCGGAGCTCTGCTGAGGAACTGCGGCAATCACGGGACCCGAGGGTCCTTCTGCCCGCGCAGGGAAACACAAACCAACCAATGGGAACGAGGCTGACCAGGGGCAGGGAAACCCCATGCCTCCCCCCCAGGGCCCCTCTCCCAGAGCTACATGGCAGGGGGAGGGCCCCAACAGTCTTATAAATTATAAAATGTAGCCTATGTGTGGTTAAATCTTCAACCTGTCTTGTTCTTCCATCTTATACCCTGTGTATGCTATACTTTTGTTTATTAAATTATTTTTTTATCAAGTGAAAGAAATATCCTTAAGTATAAAACAGGATTAATACTTACAGAATGTAGGGAAACTCCAACACCCATTATACACTAAACATCAAAAGAAGTTAATGCCTTGCTGCCCTCTACTTCGCCTAATAGAAGCAGTATCCTTATTCTTTAACATGAGTTCACTGAAAATGTAGCTGAATGATGGAATGCTCAGCAACATGAAACTCCTGAAACCAAGCAGTTGACAGAGCTATTTAAGAACCATTTGGTATATCTCCCATCTCAACATTTCTTATTAATAAGATACGGTTTACCAAGGCTTGAATTCTTTCTCCTACTTACTGGGTAACGTTTATTTTGTCTTGGCCAAGAGACTATCCAACCTGCTAAGGAGAAATTTGAACTAGAAGAGACAGGGGAGAGTTATAGAGTGTTGGGGTCCCTCCCCTGCCATGTAGCCCTGGGAGAGGGGCCCTGAGGGCACAGACACGGGGTTTCCCTGCCCCTGCTCAGCCTCATTCCCATTGGTTGGTTTGTGTTCCCTGCGCGGGCAGAAGGACCCTTGGTCCCGTGACTGGAACAGTTCCTCGGCAGAGCTCCGGCCATGCGGCTGGAGAAATAAACATCTCTGAAACAGCTATCAAGAATCTGTCTGTCCATATATATTTCCTTTCCACGGGACTCCTGGTTTGATATATGCGTGTTGCAGTATCCCCACTGCAACAATAGAGATCACTCACACTGCAAAGCACGACTCAAGTAAGGATACTTCCAGCAACAGCATGCAACCCAGGAAGTGGGTACAAGACATGACTATGGGGTATCCTCTTGCACCCCTCCTGGGAAATGGAGAAACTCAAATACCTTGTTGAAGTGCCTGTATAACAGTGATGTACGTAGTATGGGAAAAAAAGCAACAGGAAAATTTAGTGACCTGTGTAGTTGCAAGGCAATTAAAGACATGGTGGGATAGCTCACATGACTGAATGTCATAGATGATTACATGCATTTCAGGACTGACAGTCCAGGAAGGTGGGGTGGTGGAGTGGTCTTGATGTAAGAAAACACCTGGAATGTACGGAGCTCTTTCTTGGGAGGATGATGAGCGAGACAGGAATTTATGGAGAGTCTAGCAAAGGTGACACTGTTGTGGGTATTTGATATGGGCTGCCTGATCAGGAGGAAGAAGTATATGAGGCCTTTTATAGATAGCTGGGAGCAACCACACAGTTACAGGCCCTGGTTTTCATGGGGGCATCAAATACCGAGACAGCTGAGGGAGGAGCAACACAGCAAGGCACAGACAATCCAGGAGTTTATTGTAAATTGATGATTACTTTATGACATGGGGGATGGAAACATTTCACATTGACACTTTTTTAAAATGCCTTGTGACTGCCAAATCATAGAATTATGAAATCGTTTGGGTTGGAAGGGGACCTTGAAGATCACCTAGTTCCAACTCCCCTGCCATGGGCAGTAATATTTTCAAGTAGACCAGGTGGCTCAGATCTCCATTCAACCTGGCCTTGAACATTTCCAGGGATGAGGCACCCACAACTTCTCTGAGCAAACTGTTCCAGTGCCTCACCACCCTCAGAGTAAAAAATTCTTCCTAATTAAAATCTAAACCTACTCTCTTTCATTTTGAAGCCATCCCCCCTTGTCCTATCACTACATGTCCTTGTAAAAAGTTCCTCTCAATCTTCAGATACCAAAGGTACTGGAAGACTGCAATTAGGTCACCCTGAAGCCTTTTCTTTTCCAGGCTGAACAATTCCAATTCTCAGCCTTTTCCCACAGGAGAGGTGCTCTATGCCTCTAAACACCTTGATGGCCTCCTCTGGATTTGCTCGAAAAGGTCAACATCCTTTCTGTTTTGGGGATCCCAGAGCTGGATGAAGTACTCCAGGTGGAATGTCCTGAGAGGGAAGCTGAGGAACAGAATCCTATTCCTTGACCTGCTGGTCACTCTTCTTCTGATGCAGCCCAGGACAAGTTTGGCTTTCTGGGTTGCAAGGGCACATTGATGGGTCATCTTGAGGTTCTCATCAACCAACACTCCCAAGTCCTTCTCCTCAGAGCTGCTCTCAAACTATTCTCCACCCAGACAGTATTTGTGCTTGGGATTGCTCTGACCGCAGTGTAAGACCTTATACTTGGCCTCAACAAGTAGGTTGGACCCCTCCAGGGCTCCTTTAACCATTCTGTGATTCTGTGATTCTCCAGTTATTGACAAACGTGTCTAACAACATTATAATGTCTGATTTGTGTAGTCAAATGTGTAGCTTACTGTAGCCACGAAAGTTACAGGAACTGTGAAATGGTACAATGTAAAAAACAACTATGGATTTATAACACGAGATGATACAGGGGGAGATCTATTCATCCATAGAACTGCCATTAAAAGGAATAACCCTAAAAATTACCTGCAAAGTGTAGGAGATGGGGAGGTTGTGCAATTTGATATAGTGCAAGGAAAGAAGGGTTTACAAGCAGCAAATGTTACTGGGCCTGGAGGTATTCCAGTCAAAGGCAGCCGTTATGCACAAAATTATAAACAATATCCATCCCAGCAACTTCCCTACCCACAGCCTACTTCCCCCTTTTACCCTATACCCAATATGAACCCCTTCCTAAGTTTACCCTATCCCCAGTTTATTCCTAATCCGTTTTTCACCCCATGGCTTCCCTATACAATTCCATTTCCCTACAATTCCTCTCCGATGCCGAAGGGGGGATGAAAAGAGGGAGAGAAGAAATTAAACCCTCTCCTGCCTCAGTTTCCCCACAAAGCATGCCCGGAGAGTTCTGTCTCCCTTCTGTCAGCCCTAAGATGTTCCACAGAATCTGATTGGACATTTAAAGACTCAGGAGGGTGGCTTGTTTTGTCTTGTTCTTGTTATGTTTATCCAGTTGTTTTCATTCTCCTTTTATTAAAATAAAACGGGTGAGATGTTGGGGTCCCTCCCCTGCCATGGAGCCCTGGGAGATGGGCCCTGAGGGCACAGACACGGGGTTTCCCTGCCCCTGGTCACCTTTGTTTCCCATTGGTTGGTTTGGGTTCCCTGATAACGCCTAGGACCCTCGGGTCCCATGACTGCGGAGTTCCTGAGCTGAGCCCCGGCCATGCGGCTGGAGAAATAAACATCTCTGAAACATCTACCACGAATCTGTCCATATATACTTCGTTTCCACGGGACTCCTGGTTTGAAATATGCTTGTTGCAGTAATCCCCGCTGCAACAGCTTATTATGCTTTTCATGCAAAAACTTGTCAGAAAACATGATACTTAACAATTTCCAGCAAGTCTTTAGTGGATCTCTTCTTTAAAAGCTTACAGAAAACATGAGTAAAACATATTAAACTCTCAACGAGATTATGAATGCAATATATAATTTACATGTCAAAACACAACAAAATGAATGTCCTGAACAAAGATGAGATACACCGTAAAACAAGTTACTTAATTTCAATTACCTATTTGAAGATATTCTTGGAATTAATCTCTATGTAAGTACCATGACTTCCAAAACTAGTCATGGATACATCTACTTATTCATTCATTGCCTTCACATTAGAATAGAGGTATATTTTGAAGTGAGGTAATTGCTTTATGCTTTAATTCCATTTTCTTCTCAATGAGTTATTATAGAATCACAGAATGGTTGCAGTAGGAAGGGACCTCTGGAGAGGTCCGATCTAGTTCAAATCTGCCACTCAAAGGAAGATCAGCTAAACCAGGCTGCTAAAGACCAAGTTCAATTGGGTTTTGAAAATCAGCACAGATGGAGATCCCATATTCTCTCTGGGATACCAGTTCCAGTGTTTGACCATTCCTAGAGTGAAAAAGTTCTCTATTTAAGCATGTTTCAATTTATATCCATTGTCTCTTGCCCTGACACTGAAATAGTCTGGCTCTATCTTTCTTACTCCCAAACATCAGAGTTGACAGTCTGAAATACTATCATGTTGCTTAGCAGTGTAACACAAATGATATAAAATATGAGTAGCAAAATAAAGCCTTGAGAGGGCTATGTACTTATTTTATAGTTATATTATTAATTTTTTGTTCCTGCAGATGGTACATGCCTGCTTTTACAGAATATTATAACATATTTTATATATTTTTCTTCTTCACTTCATTTTCTATATATAGAAGAGCTCTTGAAATTTCTTATTGTTGTAGTGGACTGCTGTACACTATTGGAGAGCATTAAAAATGTAAATAGCTAAAGGATGCTCAGTCATGAACAGGCAATAGACTAATTACTATTTTGGATTATGTGGAGGTATGCTTTGATTTTGGTCACTAACTTTTACTTATTTTATATATATTCTAGCCCTAAAAGATTTTTAAGTAATTCTCTTGTAATTCTGTAACTTACTAATAATTCTGTAAGAGTACTTCCATAGGTCAGCTGCTGGTAAGACAACAGATGCACTTATCTGACCTAAATGAACAGGCCTAATTATCATCATTTCTTGCAAAATTTGAATAAAATTTCTTAAATTAACTATGGCTTGTATTAGAAGAGGAACAAACTTTATCACAGAGTTCAGATTGATAATTAATGCTAAAAAAGACTGCTATCTGCTTTCAGTCTATGCATACAGCTCTGTTTGATGTCAATGAGAGTTCCACTACAGTCTGGAGTCAGGTAATATGTCAAAAGTATTTGGAATGGTAACTGCAACATACATTAAATGTGCTGTCTTTTTTTTTTTTAAAGGATAATAGAGTTAAAACAAAAAATCTAAAAGTTGGTGTCCCTGATATAGGGTTTACTTAAGATTTATGCAGACATATAAGCGTAAGTTTTTTAATAGACTGGTTTAAAAATAGTTGAAGACTAAAGGGAGATACCACCAGGAAAGATCAAAAAGCTTGGTGAGGGTAGTAAGATCACTGGATTTAGTGAAGAATGTTTATGTTCCCTGAAAAAGAAATGGAAGTGAGAGTAAAGAGGCCTGAACTGGATTTTTGTTCAAGAGCCCAGTCTCTGCAGAAAAAGACTTTAAGGAACTGAAATCTAAGTTAACATCAAGATGTAAAGCTCTGCACTTAGTAGTTTTGTTTCTGGATTTTATCTAGGAAAAGCTGTTTGAAGACACTGATGGCTGGCATTTAAAAACTAATCAGGGCTTTGGTTTTGAGAGAATATTGTTAATTTCATAGATTCCACCTTGCTGTTAAGAAAAGAAAAAGAAGAAGGTAGGAAGGAGGAAAAAAGAGAAGGAGGGAGCGAAGGAAGGAGGGAGGGAAGGCATGAAGGCAGGAAGGCAGGCAGGAATGCAGGAAGGCAGGAAGGAAGGAAGGAAGGACATAATTCTTTCCCTAAGAGCATAGCAGACAGGGAGATGCATTAGTGTATCCAGACATATTAATTGAAGAGAAATTGCCACTACATTATATTAGCAAAACCAATATTGTTTTGTTATGTTTATAATCTTCATGATCCTCTTTAAACATCTCCTTGACACTACAGAATAGTTCTCATCTTGGATAAATACCCAAAAGGTCACACATAATATGAACATCTTATGCTTAATTAAAATATTGAAAACCCAAGAAAATTGTGTTGACATAGACCAAATACATCATGTAACATGTCAACGAGGCCTACCAGTTAATTTTGTCTAAAAATATCTTTCTGTTAGTTCACCTAATGATTATTTCTCTCATCCTTGTTCATAGAGAAAAATCATCTGGAAGTGAGAATGAACACTTTTCCATTTCTACAAATAATGTTTCTCAGTCAGCATTTTTGGTTAAGAAGATCTTTACGGGCAAATTGCTATCACATATTGGACTTTGGAACAGAAATAGCTTTGAGAAGTACCACAACAAATTAATATTTGCAATGTAATCTCTTTAAAATATTTGCTTCCACACTTCAGTTTGATTGTTTTGAAGAATAATAAGATATAATACTACAAAAACATCCACAAAATGTAGTTCAGAATCCATTTTCTAAAGAGAATATATCATTCTATGGAAGTAATAAATAGAAGACATTTCCTGAGATATATTCTGATAGTGAATATATAGAATTCCACAAAGGTACATGCAAAAATCTGGGATGGACTAATCCTTTGAAAGAGTATAGGCATGAAGACGAAAACCTAGAAAGTGTGAGAAGAGAAAGATCTGTATATTTTTGTGAACATACTGAATACAGATCAACAGCATGCCCCTGCAGTCAGAAAGGCCAATCACATAATAATCTATTTTATGAAGAGTGTATTCATCTCCTCACTTTTATGCAGAGTGCTGTGTCCAGTTTTGGCCTCCCCAGTATAAGAAAGCCACCAACATCCTTGAGCAACTTAACTGAAGGACCATCAAAGTCATCTTGGAACATGAGTAGAACTGGGTTGATAAAAGGAAAAAAAGAAAGCACTTTGATAATGATCACCCATGGGAACATATTTCCTGAAGTGGTTGTGAATCTCCAACCTTGGAGATTTTCAGAACTCAACTGGACATTGCTCTGAGTAACCTGTTCTCACTGGATCTGCTTTATGTTGAAGGTAACTGCTAGTTACTAGCAGTTAGTTACTGCTGGGTAACTGCTGGTTTTCCTTTCTAAAGGACATGAATCAGAGGTTCTATAGGGTAGGAATTAAACCTGGAAGGTCAGATTTATCCCTGTTGTCGCTGCACTTACAAAATCATTGAAGATAACTAGAGAAGAAGTATTTCAGTACATCGCAGGCTTATACTGATTAAAAGTACTAGCTAGATGCAACCTCCAAATGTGGTCTTATCAGGTAAAACTCCCCCAAACCCATGGGGACTTTAATTTCTTCTGTTACTTACTTTATTGGTTCTCTTACTTTCTTTAGAAGAGACACAATGAGGGAAAAGTGTTTTGTAGGTATTGCATTTACTAGTTTGGTATGTTTAAAGAAACCCTGTGGAAACTGGAAGACTTTAAGAGTTAATTTACACAATTTGTGGTAGGTGAAATGGATGAGAAATCCTTATGCTAAAATGAAATGGTTTTCAGTATGCTGCAGGTAACTTCCAAAAAAGAAATCTCCCAGCAGATTTATGTTTTCTTAGATCTAAAAGGAATAACATTCAAAGTTCTTACTGGCCTTAGGCACTGCAGAACTTAATCACCAGTCAGACTTCAAATTCATTTTCCTTACTACTTCACACAATAATTATCCTCACCATTTTTCCCTATCTTTTCACAAGTATCTATCTTGCTGGAGGTTAGATTTTGCAATGGCCCTATCAGAAGAGTGAAGAAATATATTGAGCATGGTGGGCCAGTACTCAGGTACAGCAAAGACTCATTAAATCACAGAATCACAGAATCACAGAATATGCTGAATTGAAGGGACCCACAAGGATCATTGAGTCCAACTCCTGGCCATGCACAGGACCATCCTCAAGAGTCACACCTTGTGACCAAGGGTATTGTTCAAATATTTCACACAAGCCCCCAAAACATTAGGTCCTACTCTCCAGCAGCCAAAATGCATCTCCCACAAAGGCTTGTTCTTGGACTTTTACAGTGGCCATCAGCCAGTATCCTCAACATCTAATGTTTGTAATGTTCCAGAGAGAGTAATTTACCTTGCAAAATAATGTATTTGTGGTGTCTCTTGAGTTACATAAGGAAAAGAAAAAAAAGAATTCACCCAAAATTTCAGTTTCCCTCAGCTTATTGAATATACTCAGAAGCAAGACACTGTGAGTGATATTGGCCAGAGAGTCTTTAAGTTATTGTCTTAAACTTACAAGGCTAATGACCCAAATGAATACACTCAATGCATCTATTTAGGTGAAAACCAATTAAAAGTTTCTAATTAGAACCAGTTAGAGTATTTAGCTCTTATTTTCCTTCAGTACCAGCCAGAAGAAAAGTAAATGAGTCCCTTTGTGGGGATATCCAGTATATTTTCACTCATTTTTCTATTATTTGGAAGTTAGAAATGTCTTTATACTGGAATGCAAAATTACTGCGTTATGTACTACAATGGCAGAAGATTTAAAAATAATTAAAATTCTTACATTTAAATATTCTTTTTAACCAATTGAATTTAAGGACAGGACAAGAAAGTACCATGTCATTTTAATTCAGGAAGATTGTGATTAATTATTTATTAGAATAAAATAGATAAATGTTACAGTTCCAACAAGATATATTGTAAAAACAGATTTTTGTTATGATTTTCCTAGTATATAATTCTGAAAACAGTTTTACTGGCTAAATAGTGTCTCTGCCAGAAGAACAACTGAGAGAACCATAATATAGTTATGATTTTGGGAGTGAAGGGAGAATAGAGCAGATATATATCAGGAAATACATGGGAAAAAAAAAAGGATAAAGAATAGAAAGAACGTAGGACTTCTAATTAGAAATAGAAAAAGATAAAATGTCACTCGAATAATTGTTTCCTAATTTAACGTAATACCACTCGTTTTAATTTTGAAAAAGCTATTATGAGATGCTACATAAAAAAAATACATGCACATGTTGCAATAGAATCTCAAAAGGGTAAAGACATGAGATAAAAAAGAATTTTCCTCTTGCCACCTATGTGGGTCATTTCTTTCTAGGAAAGCAAAGTCAATTACTTCCCTTCATGAATAATCGTAGGCATAAAGAAACAGTTTTTGTGTATTTTCGTATAATATTTAAGGATGTTCTTCTGGTCTAAGTTTTATTAAATTATTCATGGTTTACAGTTCTTCATATTTTCAGCTGTATTTATGTATTTATGGATTTACGGATTTCAAACATGCCTTCTAGTTTGAAATGGCTATCTTAGAGATTAATTTTGAAAATGTGTGTGCCTGAAAACTACATTTCATACCATGAATGTCTGTTGATCTCTCAGTACTTTTCTCTAAATGATCAGAGAATGAATTTATAGACACATTCCTTTATCAGGATGCGAGTTGTTAAAACTAGACAAAATATTTATGTAGAAATATAGTGCATTCTTTGCTGTTGTTAAAAAGACAAAGTATTTATTGCAAAGAGAAATCCATCTTTTTCAATAAGCAATGCATCTAAGCTCAGAGATCACATACATAGACTAGTCAATATAACAATATGAAAAAAGTGAAGAACCTGTTTCAACAAGCATAATTTCTAATTTGCAAAGAGATTACTTTGGTTTACTACTTGATACATGTATCACTCTCAATATGAAATCTTCCTTATTTGCAGGTTTGAGCAGATGATGCATGTAGTATATGGTCTGATAGCATATAGGTTTCAATAAGAAATGTGACTGATTCAAGTACAGCATATCTGACTCAAGAGGAAGACCATCTCATGGGATGAATAATTTATAAGTGTCTTTCAAAAGATGTATCTATGACCTGTATCAAATTTACTGAACATTGCTTTTTTTCAGAGTGTGGTTTGTAAGATTTCTTGATGTCAGTAATTCATGATTTATATTCCTGCTGATATTCTAACATATACATATCACTTGTACTTTTGCAAATGAACAAAAAATAGATGTCAAAAGAAGCAAAACCACACATTACATCTGCAATAAATTCAATCTCAACTACATTTCCAAATCAAATGTTCTACTCCAATGTGTCAATTAACACCACAACATTTTATTACCTGAGTAAAAGCCTTATTCATATCTTTTCACATTAAACATTTCTCAAAATTTTCACTAGATTTTGAAGGTAAAGCTTACATTAAATACTTCAGAAAAACAAGGGAAAAAATGTTGCTAAAAATGTATGCACACTAAATCTACCCAATTCGTCATGCTTTTGTTCATGTTTTCAAAACAGCTTTAGGCAGCCTTAATATTTCTTCTACATGAAACTTGAACTTTCACAAGGTTATAATCTATTTGATCTTTTTTTTGAGGTTGCAAAATTGAAATTAATTAAGTTTGATCCTATTCCCTCTCTTGTACATATTTACATATCTACATATACATTATTTCTTCTCTTTTTTCTGTTATTTCCTGTATGCTTCTCAGGAAAGCTTATCTGAGTTTGTGTTACTTAGTCACAGTAAATAAATCCTCATTTTCATATCCATTTTAACTGATGTATTGCAGCAAATTAAACAGTAGGTTCTGTAGGGCTTTTTTGGAAACTTCAATTTTCTTTTTCTTTGTGTAATAATGATAGAAACACATTAGTAATTCTCTTAAATTATACTTCTGTAATATTTTAATTTTAATTTGAAAAGAAATATATAGAGTAGCTTTATGTAAAAGTGACTTCTCACTGTAATTCAAGTAAGTATATGTGATACATCCTATTCAGATTATGAAGAACACTTGAACTATTGCAGTGGAGATAAGAATTGTAAAGTATGGTTTCAGGCTTATGTAAGCAATGGCTTGTTGTTTAATGAGATCTGAAACCATTTGGCCAATTTAGTCTATAGCTCAACTCATTCACTGCACTACAGTCTGCAGGATTATCATTTGTAGTCATATAGCATGGATATACCATGCAAAAAGTTGAAAAGATGGCATAATGTCTCAAATATGTTGTACTTCTTGCCTGTTATTCTGCTGGTTATGGGAGCAGACACTTTTTAGGAAGAACATGCAATCCTGTTCCCTAACCAAGGTCTGTTACCCTCATTACCACTCCCTGTCCAATCCCTCCCCAGACAGTAAACAATAGCTGAATTAGGGCAAATTCCCTTTCCTGTCTTCTTCCTGTCTTTCCTGTCTTTTGTCTATGATTTTTTCAAATCCCTTTCTGCTCTCACAGATGCTATCTGCTTTCACAGTCGCCTGCAGCAGAGGATTCAAAAATTTCAGTAACAGCTGTGTAAACAGTGATATCTTAATTATTTTAAACCAATCTTGTACTACTTCAAATGACTATCTCCTAGCTTAGGTATTGTGAGATTTTGTTCTAAACTCAGCTTATCTTTGATTCCATTCACCTCAGTCATATCCTCACCTTACCTGTCTCCTCCACTGAGTAGTCAGTCACAAGACTCTTAGTATTTCCTTATAGAGCAGCTACTGCATTCACTTTTTCAATCACCTTTCTCCGTACAATCTCAAATTCTACTACTTCTTTCAGAGGGGAAAAAAAAATTATAGTAATTGAGGATGTGAGTCTGCCAAGGTTTTCTACAGAAAAATGTGCTTTTTCTCAGTTCCTTTCACAATGATGCTCAATATTGTTTTTTCTGTTGTTTGGTTCTTTTCAGGGACAGAACCAGTGTTTTTAGACATATGTCAACAATGACACAAAGATTTATTTCCTAATTTGTTCCTGCCAGTTCCCAGTTCAGTATCACACGTAAGGGGATTTTATTACTTTGCCTGGATGCATTAAGTTACATGTATCTACATGACTTGCCATCATTCTGCCCACTGATTCAACACCAACGTGTTTTGAGAGACTGTTACAATTGGCATCATGTTTGACCATTCAAAAAAAAGTTTCTACTGTGGATCATATAAACTTTTGACATAACTTCTCAATACTATTTAAAGGAAAAAAAGAAAGATAAAATTATATATTTAATGTGCAGTGAATTCACATTATTTGCCTTACTGTGAATTTAGTTAACAGCCTTAAAGACAATCACTATAGAAGAATAAGGGTTTTTTTTTCAAATTTCACAAAATCAGTTTCCAAATTAAGCTTGAAGCATAATGAGATGCCTTATGTTCTTAAATGAAAAACCTCTTTTAGCTTTCTTTCATCTTTAAGCTCTTCAAACACTTCTCTTTTTGCATTTCCCTTTCCCCTTTCTGAAGTTGTCCTGCCCATGTTCAACGTAATTTTTCTAAGTTCTTTTTATGTACCCAGTAGGCTTCCATACAATCATCTTCATTTTATTTTTCCTTAAAATTTACTATGGTTCTGAGGCCTACAAAAAAATTAGGTAATGTCTAGCTTGTTGGTACTCTAGTACCTCATGGTGACATAGGTTGTTTTATTGTTACACTGTATTTTACTCTCTCTCTCTCTCTCTGAATCAGTACTTCTCAGACTGCAAGCTTTTTGAAGAAGCTGCTCTCTTTACCAAAGAGAGTAGCTTTACCTACTCTGGCAAGTCCTTCATCATGCAATGAACTACAGCATGTTACTGCCAATGTTTAAAGTTTCATCTCATTGAACAAAGCCAGGATTCCAAAAGATGTATATAGGCACCACAAACAGTTTTTAAAGCAGAATGTGAAGAAGTAATCTTATATTTTAGGAAAAAGAGAATTTATTTCCAAATTCTGTGGAAATATCTTCATGTATTTTTATTATTGAAACAATTTTGGGAATTTGAATCTCACGTGCACAACTTTGGAAAGAGATGTAAAGAGCTTTTTTAATGGCTGTTTTGATTTAGTCAATAAGAAATTATAGTTTGTAAAGTAGTTTCATAGAACAATGAAAGTTCTAACTTTCATTGATGAGGAAATCAAATCCCTGAGTATCAATATGACGATTAGAAATATGAGATCTCACTTCCATTTGGAAATGTGCTTGCTTTGCCTTTTTTTTGACTGCCTCATTTTCCTGAGAATAACGATACAGATAATTGTACTGAATTACAAATGATAGAATTACAACTTCTAATCCGAATTTTCTTTGTATTTTTGAAGCTTGTTTTAATATCAAGAAGAGAATTTTTGAAAGTGCAACTCGTTAAAATCTTCATCAGCAGTTTAGAAGTCATATCTACTCAAACTTGTGGCATATTGTACTTTTAAATTTCATCTTCTTTCATTATTATTCAGTTCATTGATTCACCTTTGTAAGAACAGTTGAGACCAAATTTGTATTCACTTAGTGGTGAATGAGTATTAAAATATGAATGGTTTAAAATATAGTTTTGATGGTTAATGAAATGAGTATTTAAAGAAATTTTTCATGTAAAAGGAATGATTTGTGACCAGGGTAAAAATACAAAATTGCAAGACCATACAAATGAAAAGCAATTATTCAGAACATTTAAGCAGCAATACACGGTGTTTTCCTGGAAATGTAGAAAGGAAAAAAACCCCACAAACAGAATGAACCAAAAATAAAAAATAAACCTCAGTATGAAATGGATGTTGTTATTGTAAAAGGTCTTACTTGTAAATTATATCTAATCGTTAGCAAGGAGGAAATAAATCATATCCTCCCCAAAAGTTCTGCAGCTGTGGTCTCTAACACTGTCTCTCAGCTAGCTAGTAAAAACAAAACAAAACTAAACACTAGAAATAACCAAATTATAGCATGTCATTTACAAATGCTCATACATTAAACAAAGCAGTGTCACTGAATCTGAATGTTCACCAGAGCAGAGTAGAGAGGCAGAATCACCTTCCTTGCCCTGATGGCCATGCTGCTTTTGATGCAGCCCAGTACATGGTTGGCATTTGGGGCTGCAAGCACACATTGCTGTGTCATGTTGAGTAAAACTCGCTAGTCCTGCTTCTCAGGGCTGCTCTCAATCCAATCTCCACCCAGTCTGTATTCGTGCTTGGGATTGCCCCTACCCAGGTGCAAGACCTTACACTTGGCGTTAACAAGTACTCAACAGCATAGGGGAAGAAAACAAGAAAGGAAGCAAATATGTCAAAATAGAGATCATTTATCAATTGCCACCACAGGCTAAACAGACTCAGCTTGGGGAAAATAAGTTTAATTTATTGCCAATTAAAAACAAACTAGAATGGTGAGGTACAAAGGCAGAAACTTCAACACCTTTCCCCTAGCAACCTTCATCAAGCTCAACTTCATTCCTAACTCTTCTGCCTCCTCCCCTTGCCTCAAGCAGCTCAGGGGAAACAACACTGATGGGTTCCAATCAGTACAGAAGATGAAGCCAAATATTTCTCTGTTGGGTTTCTAAGGCTGGAAAGTGGGTGAGGCAGATAACAACTGAAGGTACAGTGATATCTGATCCTCTTGTCATGGGCTACAGTAGCAACATATTGCCATACATAAACTGTGCCTGAGATTGCTTGTGCGTCACAAAACTGTTGTGCTTCATAGGCAGCTACAACATGATGTGAGTGATATCAGAAAAAAAATAGAAAAAACACCCTATTATCAGTATCACCAGTATTTCGTACCAGGAAGTGTGTGGGGAAGAAATAATCACAATTATAAAACAAACAAAGAGGACTCAAATGCAGAAGTGTCAATTTCTCTCTGTGCCTTCTCTCAATGTATGCTAAACTGGGAACTACACTAAATAAATAGTCTAGACTTCTTGAGACTAAATAGAGACTCTGAGACAAAATACAAAAGACAATTTTGATATAGGAAAAAAAGAGAAAAAGAAATAATGCCAATCAAATATTTTGCATAAAATAGCCACTAACAAAACAGAAATCCTGCTATTGTGGTGCTGACTACATAAAAAATCCTATCTATGGACAATGTGAGGTTTTAAATCAGATTTCATAATTATTCTTGTGTCAGCAAGAGCTTACCAGATAAAGAGGAAAAATGAAAAATTGAAGAGGTAACGGCTTTTCTACAATATGTCCTTCACAAAGCAAAAGAGAGAAAACTGATGATGGTGTACTCTTTTTTCATCTATGCTTCTTTTTTCTTTGTGATTGCTCTATTTTGTTTGAACAAAACAATATGTTGTTTTGTTTCTGAAAAATTGCCCATCTTGCCCAGCGACAATGAACAAATTTTTGGTTTTTAACTAAAGTAGCTTGTCTCTTGTTGCCCAAATCACTTTTTATACAACCTCTCTACATTAACTGCATTTACATGAGGTTTTTCTGCCAGCACTGCTACATCAATGGAAAATGCAGAAATTTAAAATCACAATCACCAGAGCTATGTTCCATAGTAAACCTGGGTGTGTGTTCATTGCGTCACCTTTGATGAATGGGATTACAATTGTTTTGATAGATTGAGCTAACTACTTGTTTACATATATACACAAAACCTGTCGTGCATGTTTTCCCATGAATTATGAAGGATTATCCTCTTGAAATGACTTTGCCTGTCTGACACACCCAACCTTTAATCTTCCTCAAATGCATGGCATTGACTCACACTTTATAAGTCTGAAGTAAAAAGATCACTCTACTTTTCCATTCAGGATTCCAATTTCTTGTAATGGTAAACAGTGTATCACTCAAAAAAACCCAAACACAAACCCAAATGCAAAAGCAAAAACAAAAACGAAAAAAAGAAAAACCAGAAAAAAACCCAACCCCCCCCAAAAAACCCAAACCACAAAAAGAAATAGAATGCATGACTCCAGGCAACAGAATCTATACTTCTCTAAAAACACTGTAAATTACTGGAAATGCTCAATTTTGATCTGTAAAGTCCTAAAAAACCCCCAAAATATTCTGAAGTGACAAAACAGGAATCTGAAGTTCTTGATTATGCAGCTAAAAATGGGTATGTACTACCAAAAGAAATAGTTAGGCTTGCAATCTTTTTTTCAGTTTCAGTAAAAGACAGTTTATGTGCCTTTTAGCTCTGGTAAAAATTAAAAAAAGAAAAATCTAGGGAGCTATGTTACAAAAGATTAAATTTTTCAAAATTAATTATACAGTCTATAGTCTTCATAAACATCAAGTTACATCAATTAAATAACGGCAATTACCTGGTCCACACATAGAAACTTGGAAAAAGTGAAAAACCCAAAACAACTATAAACACTTGCAAAAAAAAAGATTGTAAATGGAAACATATCATGAATGATGTTTCAGTGTGCAGCCTGAATACATTTCAAGGGGTACATTTTTCTTTGAAGAATCTTTTAATGCACAATCCAGATTAAAGAAAAAGAATTGCAATGTATTTAGCTGTCTTTTATACTTCTCTTGGCAGGAAACACTTTGCCATTTTAGCTATGCAACATGTAATTTAGATGTTCCTCTTTAACAGGCAACAACACAATTTGGGATTAAATGTATTTTAGTGACAATACCTTTCTTAAAGTACCATTTTAAATCTTTGGTAAAGTTATTTGAGAGGAAGGAGAGGTGGAGCCTTCTGATCCAATATGTCTAGTCTAGTATTTTAAACTAATCTTTTGGCAATTTCTAATGACCTTCTACCTATGACATGTATGAAAAATAAATTGAAGTGTCACAAAAACATTTAATCTGGAAACAGTCTTTTTGTTTGTCTCTCCACCAATAAAGGTATCTTAAAAAAAAAAAAAAATCATTATTTTTAGGCATGTTCACTGAACTGTGCATCCCACATCATAGCTTGTGTCTACTATGATTATGGTCTTTGGAGCTCTTTGGATAATTTGCTGCCAAAACCTCCCTTGTTCCTGCTACTGACAATCACTGTGATAGCATATGAGATTTGACCTTTCCACTGATGTCACCTACAACTGTCCTTACACAATAACAATAAAAAAGGATCCCAAGCCCCCACAATATGTTTAAGTGGAAATGCAAGCTAAATCTCCAAGTTCCTTTTGCTAGATGCAGATGCTTTAAAAGTCCATATGAAACTTCTGCTTTTGATGTGGAAAACTCTTGTGCATTTTTGCTCACTCAGCGTGGAAGAACTGATGAAAGGAATTTATTGCATAGAATGCTTTCAGATGTGGAAAGCTCTTGTGGAAAAGGAAGGCAGTGTCCTGAATAACAGCTAGGTGACCAAATGACTCATAGTTTAGTCAGATCAGGATAGATGAGGATAAGTCTGTTGTCAAGGTATTAATGTCCTAATGACACTATCAGAATGAAATTATCTATTTTACAGTTTCCAAGTAGAGAACTATATAGAGGTGGATTTTTGACATTCTGTTGAAATACCACCCAGAAATTTTCAAACAAACTGAGCATTTTGTCATTTAAATAATAAGAAAAAGAATCAGTAGGAAAACCTGTAGAATTTATGAGGTACGATATAATTTGAGCTTGGATACAGTAAAACTCTTTTAATGGTTTTAGAATTGTATATTGTTGTAAACAATTTCCATGATATAATTTTTGAATGCTTAGAAATATGGGTTTGCAACTAACCAAATTCAGTTCTTTAAAATTTCTCTCAGTGAATACTTTACATGCTTAACAATGATAGTCTTGGTCATAAACATATAAAAATTCTATACTTGTTCATTTTTCCTTACATTCAAATAGTTTTAAGGGTGGAATGTTCCAAAGGGTAAGTAGATGTGATCAACTTTCAGCCAGAAATGTACCCAGGTGGCAGAGAAGTCTGAAGGCATCCTGGCTTATATCAAAGACACTGTGGCCAGCAGGACCAGGGCAGTGATTTTCCTCTTGCACTCATCACTGGTGAGGCCACACCTTGACAGCTGTGTCCAGTTCTGGGCCCCTCACTGCAAGAAAGACATTGAAGTGCTGGAGAATTTCCAGAGAAGAGTGATGAAGCTGGTGAAGGCTCTAGAGAGTGAGTCATATGAGGAGTGGCTGGGGGAGCTGGGGTTGTTTAGCGTGGAGAAAAGGAGGCTTAGGAGAGACCTTATCACTCTCTACAACTGCCTGAAGGGAGGTTGTAGGAAGGTGGGGGTCAGCCTCTTCTCCCAAGCAACCAGTGATAGGACAAGAGGAAATTACCTCAAGCTGCACCAGGGGAGGTTCAGATTGGACATCAGGAAGAATTTCTTCACTGAAATTATTGTCAAGCATTGGAATGGACTTCCCAGGGAAGTGGTGGAGTCACCATCACTAAAAGTGTTCAAGAAATGACTGGTGTGACACTTAGCACTATGATTTAGTTGACAGGGTGGTTTTGGTCGAAGGTGAGACTGAATTATCTTGGAGGTCTTTTCCAACCTATTACTAAGAAATACCTACATTGCATTTTTGCTCACTCAGCATGGAAGAACTGATGAAAGGGATGTATTGCATAGAAGATTTTCAAAGAATTGTAATGATACAGAGACAATGCATGACACAATTTTCTCTAAGAATTTACAATTAATAATATGGACATTTGTAATAATTTTTTGCAAGCTTTGCACCAAAACAATCCAGGGGCAACTTTGAAGCTTCAGGGTATAAACAGTTGCTAGTTAAGAATTCAGGTAATATAAGCTGGAAAAGAAGCCACCAAATGAAACGTTTAATGATACACTATAGGTGAAGAATTTGCACAGATATTCTTAAGAGGTCAAAGCAATTGATAAAAAAGGATTAATAAATACAACAAGTTTTGCTTTTAACCACTAAGAATTTTTTTATCCAAAGTTCAAGTTCCTGCTGAGTCAAAGACAACCTCTTCTGCTTTGCACATTTAGACATGATTTCAATTATAGATTGTGAATAGAGAAATATTCACTTTTAGCTTAGTTATTTATATTCATATGTCAAAATTCTGAATTCCAGGATATAAAGGGAAGTAAGTTCCATGCATAAATGTGTGGTGGAAAATTTCAAAACACAAACTCCCTAAATTTTTCAGGGTTTTTTTTGTTGTTTTGCCTTGTTTGGTTTTTTTCCTTAAAGCAGATTAAAACAAAAAAGGCTCAAAGACAACAAAAACCCCATGAAAAGATATTTCAATATCTTTTCCTGGCGAGTTCTTTACATTTACTTCTGAGAAGAATTTTTTTCTCTTTCCAGTCAGGATTATAATTAAGAAAGCACACAGAGTTAATCTGCTTTCATGCTCCCGGCTGTACACATTTTAATGCAGATCAATAGGAAAAGAAGATAAGAAAGAGAGAAAGAGAGAAAGAAAGAAAAGAAAGAAGTTGCACTTTCTGATTTGTTTTGGTTTTGGTTTTTTGTTTGGTTTTTTTTCTGTTTGTTTTTTGATTTGTTTTTGTTTGGTTGGTTTTTTTGAGTTTGGTTGGTTGGTTTTTTGGGTTTTTTTTTTGTCTCAAGAGTGGAGGAGTGTTGATTATTAGGGGTTTTTTGCTTAGAAAATTTACTTAACTAACATGCCATTCAATACTTTATATATTAGAAAGTGACATCCTTTCAAAATGAAGATTTGATAGCATAGATTTAAAGAAATGCTTAAAAGTTACTGCTCTAACCAATGGCTTTCAGATACAAGCTCTGCCAATTTTCATTCAAAGTTCATGCAAAATTTGCACTTCAATAAATCAAACTCTAAATAAAAGCCTAACAAGCAAGCATGAAAATGTTAAAAATGTCTTGAGAGACTTGACTATATCAATGAGTTTTTGTAACAACTTCCAGGATAAAATCCAAACCTTCAGGTATAAAGAGAAAGAAATAGTCCAATAAAGACAACTAGAACAAGGCTGAAAACTGCTTTCACTTGACAATAGTTTTTTTTTCCCCTTGACATTGTGATCCTGATTATGATGCATTTGTGATGAATTTGAGATTGTCATAGAAATCATGTCTGTAACATTTAACTTAGTCTCATTCCCCTTTTCACAGAGCTATTTTCATAGATTTAATTAACAATAAACAAGTAAACATAGATAAAAAATAAAAATACTTTTTTTACCAGTGAAAAATACCAGAATAATTTCTCATTCAAGATAATCAGAGTTAATATTGAATAGATGAGATCAATAACTTGACAATAGTGGTTTCCAAAACAAATTGATATTTGAAAGTCATATTGTCCAGACAACACACAACCTCTATCCTAAGATGCCTTATTAGATATTGTATGAAAATGTTTTAAACCCATAAAGCAGTAAAGTTTGGATGCAGAAAATTTCTAAACCACTTAACTGTTTAAAGTAAATCCTTTCCCCCTAGTATGCAATACCCTAAGGTTTTGTTGCTTTCTTTTATTTTTTGTTGTTTTTTAATCAAAAGCAAATAAGTATGCTACAATAACAAAACATGTATGCAGTACCAATATCAGAAGACTAAAAGACTGTAAAGTTTTTCAAGTAAAGTCAGTAAAATTAACAGGGCTCTCACATACAGCAAAAAATTAGATCACAATATTATATATAATTAATGCTATATTTCCCATTCTTCTTATTTTACACTGCTTCTAGCCTTGAATGTCAGGTATTGCAGTCTATAATGCCATCAAGAGCTCTTGCAGAGATATTTTAGAAAATATTCGTAGCCATTGAGAAGTGCTCTACCTCTTTATTCACTGAACCTCTCAAAGAAATAAATGTATATGGAAAATACTTTAACTGAAGTTTCTTTCTCAATCTCTTTTGTCTATTTTACTAGGGTCAGTGAAGTTTCACATAGCTCTGTGTATGAAAACTTTAAGCTGTTTCACTTTGTGCAGTTTCAATGTTTTTGAAAATCAGAAATAAAAAATTAATATGACATCTTTACGCTTGACTCTTTTGTTTGCCTTTGCATTGTATTTTCTTTGTATTGTATTTTTTGTGCATCTCTGTTAGGGATGTCTATTGGCTGCAACAGTTTTCTGATATTCTGCTAAAGCTATTGGGAAGTAAGTTTAAATTAGCAGAATATATGGGTTTATGCATCCCCTTCTAATTGTCAGTTGCTGACATTTCTTCTACCTTTTACTCACAGTAGAATCTCACATGCATTTTAAATTTTGCAAAGATGAAGAAAAACGTAACAGAGCAAACACAGTTTGCTCTTATGAGACTAGCAGCAAACACTGAATCTTTTTTTCTGGTTTTTATATGAATGTTGGCCTGAATAAATAAGAAACCCTACCCAAAGCTTGGATGACTCAAAACTCTGCAAAAGTCCTGTGTTTAGCTCCAATGAAAATAAATGCAGCTCACTGTTCTTGAATGTTTCCTTCCAGATAGACTCCAAGATGAGATGATGAGCATCATTACAGGAAAATAACAGATAATTTACTGAGAGTGAAACCAACTCTGGATCTTAATAATGCTTAAATGGAAAGTAATTTTTAATAAGTCTCAGCTGATCTCATGTCAGGTTAATTTATACTTCTTGCATGACAAAGAGAGTATTACACTCACATTAAATGTATTATATTTTAAAGGATGGGAAATAAATGCTGTTTATCTGTGTTCAGTTTGTGATAGATTTTTGTCAGAAGAACACACATTAAATACTAATTCACATGTGATTATAATTCTTTTTGAAAACCTATTACATACTACAGTGAGAATGGAAAGCAGAACTTAGAGAGGAACTCCATGCAACAGTGAAGGAAGTCAGTGTTTTCCAATGTTAAATGTTTGTTTTTCTCTTAGATAAATAGATACTGTGAATTAGCCAAAATTTTTTTCTTCACTGAGACTAGGGAAATGTGCAGGTTTTGACTGGCGTTGACTTAGTTTCCTTCACAGTGTCTGGTATAGGGCTGTGTTTTGGATTTGTGCTGAAATCAGGGCTGATAATATATGATAATATAGAGATGTTTTTGTTATTTCTAAGCAGGGATATGCTCAGGAAAGCCTTTTCTGCTTTTCATATGGCTACACCGGTGAAGAAGTTAGGGGTGCAATGGATGTTGGGAGGAGACACAGCCAGAACAGGCGACCCAAACTGACCCAAGGGATATTCCAGACCATGTGACATCATACTCTGTATATAAAGTGGGGGGAAGAAGGAGTAAGGGGAGGGGAGGAAATTTGTAGTGATGGTGTTTGTCTTCCCAAGTCACCATTTCATGGGATGGAGATCTGCTCTCCTGGAGATGGCTGAACACCTGCCTGCCTATGGGAAGCACTGAATGAATTCGTTGTTTTGCTTTGCTTGTGCACAGCATTTGCTTTCCCTATTAAACTTTCTTCATCTGAACCTACAAGTTTTCCAGTTTTTAACCCTTCCAATTCTCTTCCCAGTCCTTCTGGTGAGGGGAAAATGAGTGGCTGTGTGGGGTGTGATTGCTGGCTGGAGTTAAATCACAAGAAGTTTTTTGTGTGGAGCAGAAAAGAAGGTGTGAATTTTTGTTTGTTTTAAACCAGTTACATTTTTAAGGCCTGTTCACTCTCTTATCATTAAATCATTAAATCAATTTAATCAATTTAATAATTTTCATTAGTATTTCTATTCTATTTCAACTGGGTTTTTTGCTACAAAGAAAGATAGCCCCACAGCAGCTAATCTTGAAGTCCAAGGAGCTTCCAAATTGCTTAGTAGTAGCCTCCTTCAGATCACCAGACCAGCTCTGGTATCCCATGGCCTTTGTCGAATCAAAGATCCATTTGCCAGTTTTCCTGTTAACTCATAGGGGCCATCATCAGCCAACAGAGCTATTGAACAGTTAAAGAACAATTCTTTAATGATTATTATTTTGGGACTACATTTTCATTTTTGATTATAATATTTATCTGTGTGCTTTGAAATTTGTTTTTAAAAATTCTTAGAGATGTATTCTGTTGGTTGGATTCTGGCCAACATTCCTGAAGAAGAAATTTGTATATATTTGAGCCAGATATATTATTATTAATTGTAGGAAAGACCATGCCTATTTAAAGTCTGTCCCTTCAAGTTCTCTCAGAGCTCACCATTTTGACTATGAAATGATAACTTTTTTTGTTTTGCTAGGGCTATCACAGGGTGATCCAGCATAGAGTAGGTCAGTGATGCTTTGGCTTTCAGCTTGTGTATTTTATACAGCTCTAAATCTGCCTGTCAAGAGAAAGAACAGAATGGTAACAACTGCTAGTTAAATCAAATCACTTCCACAATTTGGACAAATTCTGTTAGCATGTGGTGCACCTTAGCCCAGGTCCATGTCAGCAAGAATGATTGTGTTCAATCAAGACTAAACTTGTGGGTGAACAGAACACAGTCCAAGAATACCACAGAACATGCTGTCTGCAAGGACAGTCCTATATGGACAAAAAAATATTACTCAGACTTGTGTACAGATATGGCTGGAAACAAGTGCTAGGATTTTCATGACAATCAGTCTTAAGGAGGGGGCTAAACCTAATATATTAAAATAAATTTATGGTTATTTTAGGAATGATTCAGATTTTCAATAGGTCCAGCTTTAATTTATGTCTCCAAGATATTTTAATTTTCTTTGAAAATAAGCTGTAACAGTAGCAGAAATACCCATTGCAGGAGGATGTAGGAATCAAAGATCAGGTTTTTTTAATATAGACTTCCAGTAAAAAAATCACCTTTATCCGTACTTCTAATTTTATGAGTTTTTATGAGTATTATAATTCTCTTAAATAGGTAACATATTGCCCACACTGAAAGAAGGATGTCCCACTCTGAGACATGATTTCTTTAACAGAGCAGTCATGTTTCACATCATTTTCCTATGGGCATGGGAATGAAATAAATGTAATAAATTTAACTCATATTATTAGGGAAAAGTAGATATTTAAGTTATTTGGTTTAATAATTTCAATATAAATTTAATTCAGACATGGGAGGTTTTTTTTTGGACTAAGATCATAAGTTTACATATATAGCTTATTTATAAGCTGCATAATAGTACTTAAAAAACACCCACAAAGCAAAACAAAACAAAAAGAAACCCAAACCAAAACATAAATCTGACACCTTAAAGTCATCACCAATGATTAATAATCTATTTTTTGTTACCCTCTTTCTTTCAGTCTGGTCTTAGCTCTGTTCAGTCTTGCCTTTCTGTTTTGAGAGTACACAACCTTATGACAAGGCTCATTTATTATGTTTGGTGAGACACAAGTCCTCCTACATGAGATAAATAAGAATGTTAGAAGTCAGAAATACAATTTTAATGCTGACAAGGTAACATTTTCATCTATGCAATATGATTAGCAAGGCAAGCTTTATAGCCTAGGATCAACTAATATGGAAATACATTCCTGCTGAATGTTAGAGGACCAAGATTACCATACATTTAATCCTTATGTCATATTAATCTATAGGAAACTGCATGAAGTAATGTTACAAAAATGTTTATAAATTAACAAATCAGGAAAGGATCTTGCATTTTCCACAAAAGAAGAGTGCTAATGAGTAGGTTGAAGTGAGTACTCCACACCTAAGGCTTGAGGATTTAATACTCTGTAGAGTTAGAAACCAAGAAAAAAATAAACTCAGCAGATCCTTCCTAAAATCCTACAGCATTTCTAACACCACTGAACTTTTGCCCTACTTTCTAATGGGGAAGCTTCTCACATGTATTAATTGTAGCTTTAAGTGTCTTTTCTCCAAGACTGCAGTTCAGTTACCTTCTAACAGAAAGGTGGCAGCCACATAGCAATTTTCATAAGATCATAATTTTGGTATCCATGTGGGTTAGGAAGAATAAAATCTTTACCTGAGACCTCAGTAACCTGATATATATATTGGAAAAAACTAGTGAGCATTTGGAAGTGTGTAGAAGCCAGACCACTGGCTGTTTAAAGCAGCAGTTAAAGATAATGTATGTGAAAGTCCAATATCCAACTGACCAAGAATTGTATAAAATGTCACAGAAAACTGCAGTAGTAATTATAGAAAAAGCCTAGTTTTAGTTTAGAGAGTGTGAAATTGTGTATTGGGCGTCCATGGCAGTGAGGGCTGCAGGGCAGCCTCTGTGAGGAGAGGCTGGGCTTGCCCCATGCCAGGCACAGCTGATTCCAGTTGGCTCCAGCTGGTGTCAAGGGACCCACAACAGGACACAGATAAGCTGCTCAACCAAGCAGGTAGTGGCTCTTTGAAAACATGTTTCTAAGAAATCAAATACTTACTAATAATTCAAAAATCCATTAAAAACAAAGTTTTAAGAATTGCCTAATTAGCAATTCTTGAGCAATCAATCAAGAGTATGTTTTGCTTTTAACTTGCTGTCCTATTTTGGACCTTTCAACACAGAAGCAGCAGAGATACTCCTCAGATGACCTTAGGGAACCTGGTTTGTGTGAGACTAGGTCCGTGACATGTTGGATTTTTTCTATGAATTGCTTGAGGAAACTGCTTACTTCTGAAACCCTTGTCTCTCTAGTTATACTTCCTTCTCCTGCTCCTGTCTTTTGAAGAAATTAGATGCATAAAACCTATGTAATGGCCAGTTCATTTGATATTTTTAGTTATGCTGAAAAAAACGCAACACTTGTTAAGTTGGAGAAAAAGAAATAAGAACTGGCCCTTAAGTGAATGCACCCATAGACACTTGGCATACAAAAAGAATAAAAATGACATGCTGACCTTTGGAGAGATTTTTATTATATTTTTAAACTAGCTACAATGCTCCAACCTTTCAAAGAAAACAAACATTCATATAAATATTTAAAGAATATAAATAGGTTAGAAGTCTTCCAATATTAAAAAACAATATTTCCTGAATTGACAGTGGGGCAGCTAACACATATATCACTGTATTAATTATAATTTTACCAATTCCTAAATATTGAAGAAGCTGTGCCTGTAGTAGGTGTTATTTAAAATTATATTTTTAGATTCAGATTCAGCTATTCATTAAGAGCATATCACAATGACATTGATTGATATTTGTGCACCAGCTTTAATCTTTGAGATCCTGTGTTGTTGTTTTTTTCTTCCCCTTTGGTATAAATGATGGAAATTAAGAAGACAGAAATAAAATACTTCTGTGTAAAGCCAGTACATCCTGGTACACCCAAAGAGTATAGAATTGAAATAATCTAAGTGCTTGCTACCCATGTAGATTTCTCCAAGATTCAAGGAGACTGTCTTGTAAAATATTATCCAAAACACTGACATGGGCTAAAAACCACTGTGACCCCCAAAGAAGAGAACAGATAAGCTACTATTTCCATATGATATTTTTCAAAGGGTCTGTTTCTCAAATAAAATCTCTATGCCTTTTAAACACTATGGTTTTTGTTTTAAAATTTGTGATGATGAGTTAAGAACATGCTCTTGATCAGAGGTATGACCAATACCTGTATTTCTTCTTACTATGAACTCCAACAAAATTCATAAACTGTTTTATATTTTATGAGATGAAACAAGGAGAGAGAATAATTCCTTGCGGAGGTCATGCTATGAGCAAAGCACAACATAAAAACATAGAAGTAGAGTTGAAAGAAAGAAAGAATACAAAGACATTGTTAGGCTCTAGACATCAAATAAACCCTGTATTTTATGCCAATATAAAAAGGATAAGAATAAAACCTTCCATCTCTACATAAAGTATTATAGTTACCACTTAGCCTTGCATAAACCCATAAACCGAACAGAACCATAAAATCCCCACAAATTTTATACCAAGAGTGTTCTAGTGATGACAGGTGCTATCCAATACAGAAGTAAAATGAGCCTATTTTTAAGGGTGTTGCAAACACATCCAATTTATTTTCCAAAAATTGTAATTTGGGGATAGTTGAAAAATGTGTGGACAAAACATATATATGGTCTTGTCTTTCACTGAAAATCTTCCTTATCTTGTTTGCTTTGCTGCAATATTGAGATCTTAATGTTTTCCAGATAGCTAGCATTGTTTGAGGCAAATGTTAGTATAACTCAAGCACTTCAATTTAATATGAAAAATGAATTATCAAGATCTATTTCAGGTTATCAAATATAACAAGAGTTGTTCAAATATAACAAGAGTTGTTCCCTTTCTACAGCTTTTGTTTTAATTTCATTGTTTTTCCTTAAGATTTTGTTATCTTTTTACTCACTGATGTAGCTCTCTTTTGCCATACCTGAAACTATTTTTCTTCTTTATCTGTTTAAGAATAAAATATCGCTATATAAGGCAAAAAATTTTTCACATAAGGACATGCTGCCATCTGGAAAAAAGTAGTCAGCCTTTTCCTTTTAAGAAATATCTGAAGGCAAATTGATCAAAACCTGATATATGCTAACAATTACTTTGTAGACATCCTCAAGAGACCATTCTATGCTATGAATTCTAAATGGACGGGAGTTAGCCACCTTGGTGTTTCAGGGTACATCAGCACAATATAACTGTGGCCAGTGCAACTCTAAGCCTACAATAACAAGCCCTACTTAGAGACAGTATTTGCACAGACTTACTACCAGCTTTATATGCAGGCACAGTTTGCTTTGGAAGTCTAGACTGAGCTTTCTTCTGCCAGCAAAATAACTCATAGAGCTACCTTAAATAGAAAATCCCCAGTCTTCAGAAGCTGACTTTACTCTACCCTCCTTATTGTGTAGGCACAGGCTGCTTACAGTCATGTGTACTGGATGCTGTGTGTTTCTATCACGAATTGCTTAACTCTTCCCAAATCTAGTCCAAACAATCCAGACGCTTTTCTCCCACTCATTGAGCATTTCAGACACCATACTCTTTCATAGAATAGAATACCACCTCAAAAGTGTGAAAACTAGATAGGGGGAAAGCAGAAGGGAGCCTTCTCCGTAAGACTGAGTGTGAAAACAAAAGGAACTCAGAAGAAATAAAGTGAGTTATGAAAATAAATAACTACAATCGTTTTAAACCACCAAAATCTAGACCTACCTTTAACAATTTTCATTAAAAATCAGTCTTGTTATTTTGCCTTTTTTCTTGTGTGCAGAATTCAGAGTGTACAGCATTATGGTTCTTGTGCTGAACCCATAAAGATAAATATTATTTTAAAAATAGTTTTGGTTTAATGTTTTCTCTACAAATATGATTCTTTATGATGTAATATTTTTAATGTTACCAAGTTGACCAACTGACTTATTAACTAATTTACTAATAGATTCTCAGCATACTATTGATTACAGCAAGAAGACAAAAATGTGTATAAATTTACATGCCTGTTTCTTCTACAAGGAAATATGGGACCTCTCTTATATTTTGTGTCATTAGAACTCACTGTCATTTTTCCGTCCTTTTATTTTGCTGCCCCAAAGCCACCTCTGCATTGTCACTTTATGAATACTGAAACACAACACTGAAGGAAGCAAATACAGTTTAGCAAATGTTCCCTAAGAACGGAGCCTGTCAAACATTTCTGATCACAGTTCTTGCTGGCAGTAAACCTTCAGCTGTTTTAAAGAAGTGTGACGCACAGTTTTCCACTCTTCTTTATAAAATCACATCACTTTTAATTGTTAAGGTTTTTTTAAGGCTAAGAGAATCATAAAAATGATTTGAAGATGATACTGTCAGTTTTTTTCATGTAACTAGCCCCACATCACCTTGCAAGACCAAAGCCTAAGAACAGTGCTCTCTTAAAGATGAAATAACTGCTATATTTCTTCCCAAGGCAATTTCAGAAGATGCTGTCTCTTTTCAAGTAGATATGGTCACAGTTCTTTCTGATGAGTAAATTAGTCAGATTATTTTCTTCAGTATAAGGTTGAAATTATAGACTTTTTCTTTGGTGGAGAAATAAGAGTTTCAAATCACATTTGATAAAGCAAGTAAATGTCTTAATTGCATCTTAAAAGGAGGTAAACATTAAGTATGTTAAGACAAAACACTTAGATTTTTCAGCTATTATTTTAAAATTTGTTTAAGTTAATGAATATTAACCACCTTCAGAAAATCAGTTATTGGTATGAGTATTTTTTAAAAATGTGATTCCTTTAAAACTCATGTCTTTTAATATTAAAGTATTTTTTTAATGTGCTTCTTGCCCTATTATGTGTCCTCTCTGAATATTCTATAATTAAATTTTATTGGAATGTTCTTAAATATTTTTCTTATTTCCAGTTTGACAGGCTGAGGAAAAATTGTTTCATACTTTCAGTCTTGTAACTAAATTTTTTCAAATAATTACTTTATTGTTGAGAAATTAAACTGCAGTGACCATAAGAAATTAATATTATTTTTTATTCCTTGTTGCTAGTTTCTTTTAAAACAAAATGGCTTTGATTAAAACAAAGGATATCTAATTACAGTCAAATTTAAATTAGCATTTCCTAATTGTAATTTTTTTTTGTTCCTGACTACCTTTAATATTGCAATTATTTACTCTGGTTTAAAAACTAAAGTAAAATTATAGAAAAGAAAATACATGTTGGTAA
Source organism: Corvus kubaryi (assembly GCF_017639235.1). NCBI lineage: Eukaryota > Metazoa > Chordata > Aves > Passeriformes > Corvidae > Corvus > Corvus kubaryi. The sequence goes on from NW_024582073.1 coordinate 11,116,750, forward strand.
CATTAATGTCTAATCATTTAATAATATTGTTTCCTCTTAGTAATGTACAAGCACAGAAAAATTTGTGCTGAATGTGTTTTTATTCTTTATGTACAACTATGGTTTTGTCCTTTTTGTCCATATTCCCTTAGACAAATACATGTTGAGATGTTTGGGTTTTTTTCCATAGCCATATTACCAGATCTGAATATCAAAGAGGGGCTTTAAGAGCAAAAAAGCAAATTTGATAAGCTAGTGAGTATTTATGCAGGGCCTGAGAGGGAATATTTAATCACAGAACCACTCAGGTTGGAAAAGGCATTTGAGCCCAACCAGTAACCTGTCATTGCCAAGTCTACCACTAAACCATGTCCCTATAGTCACATCTACACACCCTTTAAATACTTCCAGGGATGGTAGCTCAACCACTTCCCAATCACTCTGTCCCAATGTATTATAACCCTCTGGTGATGAATTTTTTTCTAAAATCTAATCTGATATTGAGAAGCCCATATGTTAGCATGAGTAACTGATGTTTATGTCCACATATGCACCTCTGGAACATGCTGGAATACCCTGATGACTAGAGATTTTTTAGCCTTTTTCATATTTGTAGCTTTATTGATTGTTAATATACAGTAATACAGCTTCCAGTTCTTTCCTACCCATTTTCATAGTTTAGCTAGTTCCTTACTAACACATTCCTGAAATTCTTTTTAGTCTTATTTTCAAGAGAACCTCTAATAAGGTTTTGCAACCAAATCTGAGAAGACATAACAAGAAATAAAGCAAAGAACCCCCTGGAACTATTCTAAGGGGCAGAGCCAAGGGGGCAACTGAATCTCCTCTTGGATGCACCTGCTAGGTATAATAATTAATTAACCTCATAAAAATTGTATGAATCTGATTCTGTGCATGTGCAATGCCATATTTTGTGCACCTGAAAGCTTTCATTAATGAATTGCTTTTTTATCCTACCTCTTTAACTCTGTTGTAAGGTTTTCTTCCTTTTGTTACTAAGCAACAACCCCATCGTGGATGGACTGTACTGCACTCTAGTGGATAGCATGATACACAGTGACTGTCATGTAGAAGACACATGGTTTGGTCTGCTGCACAAGATCACATCACAGGAGAGACAGAGAACCTTTCCATGGATGGGGTATATACAGTGTATCATGGGAATTCATTTGGATTCTGTATGATGCTGAGAAACAGTGGGGCTCTCAGCAATTGATGGCATGTGATTTACTCACTATCTGTATTTTTCTTCCAGCTTGCAATTCTACTTCACTATTTACTGTCCAGTTTTTCTTACTGCGATATGAAAAACACCCTACATTCCGCCAAACTCTCTGATGCAGCATACATATCCACAATCAGAAATCATTTCAGCCATTTATTAAATCAGTCATTAGATTGGGAACTCCCTTCCAGCTATACTGGGATTTTAAATGGAACTTTTAAGGTGCCTAAATCTATCAGAAATAGATAATTACACAGTAGGGTAATACAGTGCATTAACATGTTCCTGAACATGATAATTGCTCACACAACTGCTTAACAACTGAAGTAGAAGAATAAGAAAATCAGAATTCTAATTTCATTTTTGAACCATAATTTAAATATATAAATTTTTAAATCTGAGTCATTCAGAGAAAAACAGAACATTGCTAACACATGCCTTTAAGTGTGGCAATGTAGATTGGTATAAAAATTAGGTTCAATATATTTTTCAATGTTATCTTGTATTCCCTGCATCAAAAGTATAATATTAAGTACCTTTTACTATTGCTAGAAATGGATATTTGAAATAACGTGTGCGTGAACATCTAATATTTATGTAAATAGTATTTTCATTTTCAAAATAAAATATCTCAGTATGGGTGTATTTATATGTATCTGCATTTTAAAAATGTTAAATTAAACTTGCTGATAAAAAGTGAGGTTTGATATATTTAATAAGTTTAGTCTTTGAATAATTTGTTAATCTAGGATACTGTTATCTTACATCAATATCAAGGGCTCAATATTACAGCAAAGTTCCTGCAGGCTCAGGTCTGTTGCTCTGGACATCTGGCACATATGATGAACAACATGAATGCCTTAAGCCCTTTCTTTATGCCCATTAAATGCATGGCAAATGGCTGACAGGTAGGCCTTTGAAATCTTGTAAGGACGTGCTCAGGGCAAATCCTCCACTGTGGTACCAGCACCACAAAATGCGAAACTACAGCTAAAGACCATCTGTTATAACAAGGATTGTGCACCATTGCCTTGAGAGTCTTTGAGGAAACCTGGAACAAATGTGACTCTGTGCTGTACTAATGCTCTGTAGGATTGAAAGGACAGTGCACTGAAGAAAAAACAACAGTGGCATGTGTGACTGCTAACATGCTGTGGGAATCTGACTGATTTTTCATCAACCAAGCTACAAAACAGGGAAATTTCAGCTATTTAAAAAAAAAAAAAATCATTATATATTCTTACAAATATTTTCCCATTCTAAGCAGATTAAATTACCATCTTCTATGTTTAAATAGAATCCTAAATAGCAACCTTGCAAGCCTAACTCTTAGGATTTCAAGAGAGTTCTACTAATCAAGTGCCCTGAATACAAACTGAAAGGGCTGCGGTTTAAATAACAGTGAGAAACACAAGTGTTAGGCTAAAGATCTTCAGCTAACCAGGATGTACACTGTTTTATGTTTACACTGGAATTCCATGGCAGTTTGTATTTTAAAGTGCATTTTCAGATAGCATTATTATTTTTACTGTTGATTTCACTTATATAAGTTGTATTTCAAACAAGTGAATATTCACTACTTTAAAAATGTTTAAAATTTTGAACATCGTAGAACTTGAATTTATCTAAAGGAAGAGGGGCTGATTTATTTAATTTTATCTATGATTTCTGTAGCTCTTTCCTACATTAAATATTTTTCAGCAAAATCCAGAAGAGTGAGTAACCATGGCAAGAGCAATATTTTCTTTACATTTAGGTTTAAATTTTCAGTCTTTTAGATCCCAGTGAGTAAAGTAGATGACGTTTCTTCCTTGTGGAGTCAATCATTGTAATATGAAAAGAGAAGGAGGGAAGATGATAATTGCTACCATTCAAAAGGGGATGTAAGTATACGGTGGCAAACTAATCCTTGAGCATTGACTTTAATGTGATGCCTTTTCAGGAAAAAAATGTGAGGCTAGTTGAGAAAAGGTTGAATATCTTAGTGTGAAATTCCAGTAACCCTTTTTAAGGCTGGTGTATTTTTCAGTCAGAAAGGTTCCAAAAAATATCTTTCACGCCTCATTCATATCTCCTACTTAAAACTTAGAAGGATATTTTGCTTACAAACAATGATTTCCTGGGGCACTTTGGCAGCCGAGGGGATATTTATAAATTTTGAAAGAAATTAATAAAATTAAATTACTTGCTTAAGTAAATGAAATGTAGTATTTAGATTTTCAAATGTTGATTTTCCTGTGAAAAGTGACATATTTCCACCCCTTTACCCACCCCAAAAGAATTAAGCATTGTCTCACTAATAGTAATGAGCTTGTAGTAGCTGAGGACGTAAGGAGGCAACAAGTAAGAGTTTCCAGGAAAATATTTCCAAGAGAGTGGTTGGGTACAGGAACAGGCTCCCAGGTCACAGCACCAGCCTGGCAGAGTTTAAGAAGTGTTTGGACAATTCTCTCAGGCACATGGTGTAACACTTGGGGATGGTCCTGTGCAGGGCCAGGAGCTGGACTTAATTATTCCCGTGGGCTTCTTCCAACTCAGCTTATTTGGTGATTCTGTGATCTCGTGGATGCAACAGCCTTTGTATTGGGTCTGCATGGGCAGTTTTTTTCAGCCGCGGGGCTACGGGGGTGGCTGCTTTGAAAAGCTTCCCCCATGTCTGGCAGAGCCAGTGTCAGCCAGCTCCAAGACAGCTGTGCTGCTGGCCAAGGCTGAGCCAAATAGAAATGGTGGTAATGTTATGTGATAACATATTTAAGAAGGAAAAAAAGAAAGTTTTTGTGCAAATGTAATTGTGGCCAGAGAAGAACCAGCTGAGTATATGTGAAAGGAACAACTCTGCAGAAACCAATGTCAGTGGAGGAGGAGGAAGTGCTCCAGGTGTTAAAGCTGAGATTCCCCTGCTGGCCATGGTGCAGACCATGGTGAAGCAACTGTGACCCTGCAGCCCATGGAGGACCACGGGGTGCAGAGGTCCAGCCCACAGATTAGACCCATGCCAGAGCAGATGAGGAGAGGAGACCTGAGAGGAGGCTGTGTCTCCATGGGAATCCTGTGCTAGAGCAGGCTTCTGGCAGGGACCTGCAGACTCATGGAGAGAAGAACCCATGCTGGAGCAGGTTTGCTGGTAGGACTTGTGACCCTGTGGGGAACCCACACTGGAACAGCCTGGTTTTGAAGGACTGTACCCATGGAAAAGTGTTCCACACTACAGCAGTTTGTGGAGAACTCTTGCTCATGGGATGGACTCACATTGGAGAAGTTCATGGAGAAAAATCTCCCATGGGAGGAACCCCATGTTGGAGCAGGGGAAAGACTGCTCTCTTGGAGCAGTGACAGAAACAACCTGTGGTTAATTGACCATAACCCCCACTCCCTGTCTTCCTATGCCACCGGGGAGCAAGGAGGTGGAGCTGTGGAGGAGGGAGGGGTGACGGGAAGGTGTTTTTAAGGTCTTATTTTACTTCTCATTATCCTGCTCTGATTTTGTTAGTAATAAATTCAATTAATATCTCATAATTTGAGCCTGTTTTGCCCATGATGGTGTTTGGTGAGTGGTGTCTTCTGGTCCTTATCTCAACCCATGAAGCATTTGTTGTATTTTCTCTCCCCTGTCCAGCTGTGGAGGGGACTGAGAGAGAGGCTTTGGTGGGTGCCTGGCATCCAGCCAGAGTCAACCCAGTACAGCATCTGTGATGTGCCATGGAACAGTTCACCAAGAAGTATAATTTTGAGCTGTTTTGGGTTTTGTTGGTTTTTGTTGGTTTTTTTTTTTTTTTTTGTGGGTTTTTTTTGGTGGTTTTTTTTTGGTTTTGTTTTTGTTTTTTTTTTTTTTTTCCTATTATATTTATTTCCCCTGTGATATTTATGGCTCAAAGAATGAAGCTTACCACTGCTTACAAAACCATAGCTACTCTGGGTATGCCTATTTATTCCAAGTCAGTGTTAGACCAGGTAATTTCCACAGCACTTAATTTCTTTCGGCTTGTTTGCCACTATCCTCAAATTAGATTGATTCTTCCTTTAGAAAGCAAAGATTTTTAACATTGTGGATCTCATCCCCTGAGTTAAATCTCAAATGTTTTTTACAGAAGCAAAATGCTTTGATAGGCTTCTTCCCCACAGAGAATCAGTGTGCTCCAAGAGTAGCACTCCAGACAAGTAATTTACTTATATAAACCTTATAAATAAAGCAGAAATAGAGGAAAATAGCTAAAAGAAAACCCCTACAACATGTCTTCCTTTACAGCACCCTGGTTTTATTTTATTTCTTGCAGAAGGTCTACAAGCTGTTGCAGTTGGCTATCTGTGGAAGGTCCTCAAGCTGTTTATTAAAAATTTGGATAAGTAAAATTACAAGTTTTTTCCTCCCCTTCTCAGTAGTAGAGGTACAAGTTAAGATGCTCCCACAGAGTTACTTAACCACCCCTGCATATTTTTAAAATAATTTTTGGTGGGTAAAAAGTCGTGTTTTGGATTCCCCTATCTATCCATTAAATCATATTAATGCATAAATGTGGTTTCAGGAAAAGTAACATGCAAGTTTTTATTAAGAATAAACAAAATGCCCTTAAGTATGTAGTTAGTTCTAATAACAGAATAATTTCATACTGCTGCTATTTGGTTGGTGTCAAATATACATCCTGATCCCATATGGTAGAAGAGGAGGCATTTTTCTTTATTTCCAATTTAAGTTCATGAGAGAAAAGACCAAAGTTTGAAAAAAAAAGTATAAATCATTAAAATTATTTGGATAACAAGAGACTGGAACAAAATAAATGATCAAAGCTTAAATTCCATATGCAGACTAGAACATATAAACCAGATTAATAGCAGGTTGACAGACTTAAATTTAAGACAGTGATTGATATGGAATCACTTTTAAATAGGATGCTTCAGGCAGAGTTCTGAGTGAATCAATAGTTAAGGAGTTGCTAGGAAAAAGTTTTTAATGTAATCCTACTTTATAATATTTTGAAAGTCAGACCCCTAAACACCCACAAAAACTGACTTATCAGCTGTAAAAAAAGGTGTAAGAGGGACAAAAAAAAATTATTATCTTAAGTTAATGTAATAGATAATTGATAAGAAATCAATTAATGGAGTAAAATAACCCCACATTGGATATGAACAGGGTCTTTAAATACATTTTGCTTCTTATAAAACCCTGTAACGTCAACCATCCTATGGAGGGAGGATCCAAGCTAATTTTCACATAAAATGTGTCACAGATTTTAAGTACTGAACAATGAAAATAAAGTGAAATGAAATATTAATATAGTAAAACCTTAATTGCTCCTTATGTTCAAAGAAAACATGAGCAGTTTTCTAGAGCTACACTGTCACAAAATATACTTTATTGAGCTTGGTACCAGGTGGAGAAACGCAATATCTTGTGATATGAGCTCTTCATATTGTGTGACCCAGTGTGATATTATAGCTGTAAATTTTTTATGAAAATAATGGCTTGGCTGTAGAAGGATAGAGAGTGATGCATGATATTTAAAAAATGACAACAAACAAAAAACAAGAAGCAAAACAAAAATGAAACCCCACAACAAAAAACAAACCAACCCCGTAAAGAAGGGTAGTACATACTGACAATTAAGAATGTTCACTATGCATGTAGTGACATTACTTTTCAGTTGTTGGTTTCCTTGACTGTTAGCTATTCAGATTTGTCCAAGGAAGATAAGTACCATTAATTAATTTACTTTCCTCTGAGTGAAAATAATGAGAATACATATCTCCATAAAGATACCAAATAATTAAATATAAAATATTGCTCTTTAAAGTTAAATAGTAAAATCCTTTAATTTTCAAGAAAAAGAGCAAATTCATGAACACAATTTGCACATGACCTTTAAACCTTAGAAATGTTCAAATAATCCTTTTGGACAAAGAATCTGATACATAAAGTAATCTTTCTCAAACATCTGGTTCAAAATCAATGTTTATCAATGTGCTAATAAAGGATTGATGTTGCTAACAGATTTAGTATTGTAAGTAATACTGTAGAATTGGGTTTTTAATTTGCAAGAGTTTCTTTGTCATAGAAAAGATGTAAAGCATTTCTAATTTTTTAAATTGCTGAAGATTTGCTGCTGATATGTTAGGAAAGTGCTAATTTTTAATTAAAAGAAAAATACAAAGGTTTTTTTTTTTAATCTTTAATGGTTTAGCAAGTTTGTATATCAATGTCATTGGCTGTAAAACTTTAGCCATATTTTGGGCCATATGCACTGTATTACTATTAGTTCCCATCTAACTTTCAAGTTAGATCCTGTTGACTGAAATCTTGCCTATACCACTCCAGTCACACACATTTATGAAGTCTGTGGAAAGAGATCATAAGAACAGAGTTACACCTCCAGAATCAGGTATTTTTCAGACTGATACAAAATAAAGATTTGTATAAAACTTTTTGATAGAAATATGGAAAACAATCAATTTAAAGTACCTATTAGTTTCAGCTATCTAAATGTTACAGATATTTTTCATGTAGAGTAGAATTATAGTTGATTTGCAGTTTGGCTGTCTTCTTCTCCTCAATATATCAGCATTAACAACATTTACTTGTTTAGGAACCAGGCTAAAGTGTTCATCAGACTATAGAAATGAGCTTTGTTGGTTTTCTCATAGCTTTTTTTTTTTGGTTGGTTTGTTGGTTGGTTTGGGGGTTTTGGTTTTAGGGGTTTTTTTTTCATTTTTATGGATTGGGATGCCCAAAGATCATTCTGAGCAGACTGAATTAATTTGCCAAGTGATTCAGAGATGCTCACAGCTACATTAACTGTATTGAATTATCATGTTTGGAGTGGTTTTTCATTCTCCTGATCAACCTGATTGACAGTCTAATTCAAAATTTCCCAGGAACATATCTCAAAGGTCAAGTAATTTCTACTTCAAAAAGTACACAGTATAATGGTTACCATGTTGTCTAAAGTTAAGAATACCTCACAGTCACAGAGATTTTAGACTGGTTTCAGCAAGGGACTTGCGTTATCAAGTCAATATCTATCACTTTTGTACTAATTTGTTTTCGGTCTCCCTTTCCCCTTCTCCCAAGTTCCATTTGCCTTTTATTTCTACATATTTCCCTAGACAACTTTCTGTTGCTGAATACAGCAATATATATGCAACCAAGGGACTAAAATGTAGATCAATCTCTTAGAGAAGTGAATGCTTCATATTATCAACTAAGTCAGAAGGAGAAAAACAGTACAGAACACAAGCACTTGAGGCTTATGTTAGAAGGCATCAATCCAGTCAGCCTTCAGCAAAATGCAGTAGGTAGTAGTAGGATTAACTTTGCTTGACAGGGAGTTGGCTGATGTATTCTGAGGCTGCTCTTGGTCATCTTTGAATGATCATTCAAGTGTGAGATGTGCCTGAGAACTGCGTATATTAGGTTTGTGTCCAAGGTGTTTCTAGTGGAGGGTTGGAGAGCTACAGAGGTGGCTTCTGTGTGAAGGTGTCAGAAGCTTCCTCTGAGTCCAAAAGAGCCAAGACAGCAAGTGTAGAGTGTGAAGAGGAAGGAGCAGCAGAGACAAAGATGAACTGACCACAGTCCCCATTCCTCATCCCCCTGTCCCACTTAGGGATAAGAGGTAGAGAAGCCAGGATTGTAAGTGAACCCAGGAGGTCAAGCTATTTTAGGATTTGTCTTTCTTTCTCATTATCCTAGTCTGTCTTTCAAACGGCAATAAATTAAATTAATATCCCCCAAGTTGAACTTGTTTCGCCCATTACAGCAATTGGTGAGTGATCTCTCCCCTGTCTTTATCTTGATCCAGGAGCCTTTCATTATACTTTCTTTTCCCTGTCCAGCTGAGAAGGGGGAGTGTTAGACTGGCTTAGTAGAGACCTGGTGACCAGTCAAAGTTAACTACAACCTGGAGGAATGCAAAAGCCACTCCTATCTTCAAGAAGGTCAAGAAGAATGACCCATGGGAAATACGGATCAATCAGCCTCACCTTAGTCCCTGTGAAGGTGACGTAGTAGCTAATCCTGGAAAATAATTCCATGCACGTGAAGGAGAAAAAGATGATAGTAGCATGGATCCAAAAAGAGCAAGTTGTGCTTGACCAATGTTTTGGGGTGACTTTGTGATGTGTATCCCCTATCTCTGCCCCATGCCCAGGAATTAATTTTGTGCCTTTAAAGCTATGCCTTTAAACTGAGCCTGAGAGGGGGGAGGAAAAAAAACTGAGCAAAACAAACAATGAAAAAATTGGCTTGGTAGATGAGGGAGAGCAAAGGATATTGTTTACCTTGATTTCAGTAAAGCTTCCAGCACTGCATTTCATAATATTTTCATAAAGAAACTGAAAAAGGATGGGCTGGGTGAGCAAACAAGTGAGGTGTATTGAAAAGTGTCTGAATGGCCACATCCAGGGGGTGGGGATCAGTGATATGAAGTCTAGTTGGAGGCCAGTAACTATCATCATGCCTCAGAGTTAAACAGTGGGTCCAATCCCATTCAATGCCTTCGTTAATGGTCTGGATAATGAGGCAGAGCGTAACCTGATCAAGTTTCCTAAAGACAAAATCTGGGATAAGTGGCTGATACACTAGAGGGTCGTGCTACCATCCAGAGGCAGGTTGGAGAAATGGGCTGACAGGAACCTCATGAAGTTGTTGTGCATGGGAAGTTAAGTCCGGCTCTTGTGGAGGAAAAGCACTATGCGCCAAATATGCCAGGGATGGATAGGCTGGAAAGCAGCTTTTTAGGAAAGGATAGGGGGATTCTAGTGAACACAAAGTTAAACACAGGCTAGCAGTGTGCCCTTGCTGCAAAGGTGTCAAATGGTATCCAGGGCTGCATTAAGAAGAGTGTTGCCAGCAGGTCAAGCGAGATGATCCTTCCCCTCTACTCAGCACTAGTAAGCACCTGGAGTTCTGTGCTCAGTTCTGAGCTCCCCAAAACAAGAAACACATGGCCATAGTGGAGTCCACCAAAAGGCCACTAAGATGATGAAGGGCCTGAGGCATCTGTTAAGTGAATAGAGGCTGTGAGAGCTGGGACCATTTAGCTTGGAGAAGACAAGGCTCAGAGTAGATCTCATCAATGGATTCAAGTCCCTGACGAGAGGAAGAAGATGGATCTGGGCTCTTTTCGGTGCTGCCCAGTGACAAGGCAAGAAGCAATGGGTTCAAACTGAAACACAGGAGGTGCCATCTGAACATCAGGAGAGACTTTTACCACGAGAGCTACTGAGCACTGGGACATGTTTCCAGAGAGGTTGTGGAGTCTTCCATGGCCACTATAAAATTGAAGGGACTGAATTATATTCAGTCGAGTTACTAATTTCTACTACTTTGGATTAGCCCACATATTTGAAGGAAAGTATTTAAGCACAAAATACAAATGTGCCCACAACCTTTAACAGTAATTATAGATGGCTTTTCTAGACTTTTGCATAAAACATACTGGACAGTTTCTTTACCTGAAAATTGGTAATTTACTTTCATTGTTTTAAGCTTATTATTTACTTTCTGTTCTACCTTTCTAGAAAGTACTTTCAGTTCTTATCTTGCTGATTTATTAAAGGTTTTCTTTAGAGGCTTGCAGCAAACCTTTACAGAACATTCAATTTAAGCTCACTTGAACCCTGTCATACTTCCATGGCTTTCGATATTTCATCATTGTCAATGAATATGTGATGTATTTCAGAAAAATTGCTTTGGTACATTAGAAATTTTAAAAGCTTTTTTTAAAAAATATTTTCTTTAGATACCTGGAAATGAAAGATTGAGCTCAATAAAACAGCCAAAACAGATAGAAAGTTACTTTTCTATGATTTTAAAATTTTAAAAAAGCAACAAACCCCACAAACTATTACAAAATAAAAAGAAAATAGAACAAAACCAATCAAGACATTTTTAAATCAATCTAATTTAATAGGTAAAATAGTAACTGAATAGCACATCTTGTGGTCATTCACTGTATTTATTCTCAGTGTCAGGCAAGAGTTAACAATGAGCTATTCAGATTACTGGATAGGGTGTTTTGGTGGATTGGGAAGCTCTGGCTTTCCTCTCATTCTAACCTTTCACTCTCCTAGGCTTATATTTACAAAGTGGGTAAATTAATTCTACAGTTATTGGACATTGCTAAAGGTAATACATTGTAATAGCTTTTCAAACAGCTTTCTAAAATAATTATTACCTCTGTCTTGTTTTCTTTTCTAAATTGTCCTGGTAATTCCTTCTTATGAAGTCTTGTTCCTGTTTTAATTTTAATTTTTAATTTGGAGTCTTTCATCTAATGGCAGAAAGAAGAACAACTTTTATTCCTCTGTAAAAAGATTTTGACCTTTATTATTCTGTCTTGTCGTCTAAGGTTAAAGACTACTTCTTCTGTAACAGCTGAACTCTTCAAGGTGCTGTTATGGACGATTTTGTCAATGATTCACAAATTAAAGACTCTGCTAGAAGTCTTTGACATGATAAGATATAACAGGTACAACAGACATATTATGGGCAATCATGTCATCTAACAGTGGTGCTCCACTGGGATTCCACTGGGTAAAAAACTAGGAGTGAATCAAATGAAATCATATATTTTATTAAGAGCAAATGAAGTAAATAGAACTCATTTCTAGCTTCGCAGGGAGGATATGTTTGTCCTACATATCCTACAACTAAATAAAAAATATCTGCAATTTCATCATATAACTTTGTAATTTCTGCTCAACATGTGAGTAGGTTTTGGGATTGGCTATGCAAAATCTCTCTGTAAAAAGTAATTGCAGCTAGCAATGAATACTTTGGAAAATCTGTGTCCCAAATCTTTATTTATAAACCTGGGCTTTTGCCCTTCATTTATATGTTTTTATAGATAATCAGTTCACCCCAAACTGAATTCTTTCCTCAGTGAAAAAGAGAACAAACAGACAAAACGAAACCAGCACTTCCTTCTCTTACGTAACTGAAATGCACAGCTCTTTTACGCAGACATGAGCAGCTTTTATCGAAGGATATAAGCATAGGCTTTTTAGAATGACTTAGACCATAAAACTGTTCTCTGCAACCTAGCCTAGGAAAAACAAGTCAATGTGTAAGCAGCACCCTTCTGCTTGTTTCATCATTCACTTTGTAATCAGCACATTCTAATAAAATGCTTACATGTGCAGCTGGTCTTTGAAGTGTCAAATATGTGATCAATCTTTTAAGATATTTTTAATTGACACACACACAAATGACTCCTTCTACACATATATGCAGCAGCTTGTGTTAATATACACACATTCATCATAACACAGTCAATAATGCTTGACTTGGATATGTGGGAATTTTGACAGCAATGTGTTTTCTTAATTTGTAGCAAGGAAGAAAAAAAAGCTGAGGAGGAAGGGAAAAGAGGTACTGGAATAAACAGAGGTTTTCAACATATGTTAGTCACATTAAATAGTTGATTTTGAAAGGTTCCAGCAGGAATCAAGAATTTTATCACCTGGTGACAATATTTGTAAGCACATGTGAAGAGTGAGGATATTGAGGGATGGCTTCTAGAAAAACAAAGGTTTGTGAATTCTGTAATTTTCCCAAACTTTTTTGCTGTTTCATGGATCCAGGCTCTTTTCAGTGGTGCCCAGAAACACAACTTCTTTTTATTCTGCAGAAAGAATTGTCTGCTCCCAGAAAAGAAAAATTTGGTGTTTTTCTCATAATGCTGAACTATGATTTTTTAAAATAATTCTATGGGAAAGTTGAAAATAGAAAGTCTTTTCTTTAGAAGAATCCACTAAGTGAATAATTTAGTCTGTTGTATTACCAAATTGGAATTGTTATATCTTACAGGATATTAATATTAAATGTATATTAAAGTTTCTGTAAGATGTTTTCAAATTGCACTGATTTTTAGGTAAATACCATAAGTACCTTTTTTGAAAACTGCGACAATTTTTTGTTTTATCAAGTTTATGAGACACCTGACAGTCCCTTTACTTTCTTTACTATCTGTCCTGTTTATTGAGATTGTATTGAGTTTTCATCGCCTGTTTTGGTAGTGGGGGCTATAGCCGTGGAGGAAAAGCTGAAAGAAACTTTCCCCATGTCCAGCAGAGCCAATGCCAGCCAGCTCCAGGATGGGCATGCTGCTAGCTAAGTCTGGGCCAATCAGGAATGGTGGTAATGACTATGTGATAGCATATTTAAAAAGGAGGAAAGAAGTTATTGTGCAGATGTAATTGCTGCCAGAGAAGAGTGGGATGAGAATATGTGAAAGGAACAACTCTGCCGACACCCAGGTCAGTGGAGAAGGAGGGGCAGGAGCTGCGCCAGGCACTGGAGCTGAGATTCCCCTGCAGTCTATGTTGAAGACCATGGTGAAGCAGCTGTGCCCCTGCAGCCCATGGAAGACCACAGGGATGCAAAAATCTACCTGCAGCCCATGGAGAAGAGCTGTGCTGGTGCAGGTGGATGCCTGAGAGGAGGCTGTGACTCCATGGGAGACTTGTCCTGGAGCAGGCTCCTGGCAGGGACTGCAGACCCATGGAGAGAGGAGCCCATGCTGGAGCAGGTTTGCTGGTAGGACAGGTGACCCTGTGGGGAGCTCATACTAGAACAGCCTGTCCTTGAAGGATTGCATCCCATGGAAAAGTGACCGACATTGCAGCAGTTTGTGGAGAACTGTTGCCCATGGGATGGACTATTCAAAAAAATAATTTCTGAAATGAATCAGCCCTATTTTTAATCTTCTTGAATTCCTAAGAATTTACTTAGATGAAAACAGATCAATTTCCAGTGGTCTACAACTTCAGTGTACAATATATTTAATCCTGAATGTTAGGGTGTATGTGTATTTTTGCATAGGTATATTTACCTATTTAAAAAAATCTGTATTATAACCTTCCATAGCTGTGAAGAACTCATGAAATAGATGAATTGACTTCTGAAATAAATGAGGCATCAATAGAAAGCCTTTTTCTATGGTCCTGCGTGCTCTAGTATGTTAAGAAGCAAAAAACAAACTGTTGTGTATTTCTCAGTACTCCAATGCAATAGCAATGAGTCCTTCTGCTTTATCCATTTTTTGTGTAATGTGCATCCTAACATCACAAAGCAAGAAGGTTCTTTGGGATTAAACCTTTCAAATAATACACACAGATGTTCAAATTGCCTCCTACGATAACATCAGGTTGCATATGCTACAAAATACTAATTACAGCCCAGAGGAATAATTCTTTAAAAATTGACCTCATAAATTTTTCTTAAGGGTTCGAAACTAACAATCCTTTGTAGTTTATGATTAACTGTATGCATAAATGAATAGTAATAAAATGGTTACATATTTTCTGGGGCCTACTAACATTGCCACATGAAGAATAATGCATTATTCATCACTTCTATTCTGACAACACAGGGACACTTAGGATAAAAATTTTTACTGTAGTACCTATATTTTAAAGGAATAACATCTATTGCTTAGAATTCTTCTATGTTGCACATAGAAAATTCTTGAAATTCCTTTTGGAATAAATACATATTAGAAGAAAGAAGATGATATGACTATTATATTCAAATTTTAAATACTTTTCTGTTTTAAATTCTTGCTTTTGAGAGAAATGCAGATTCACAGCAATACCTTTGTTTATAGCATTTATAATTTAAAAAAACACCAAAAATGCAGTAAAACCTTTCTGGTGTCAAACATTTTTTGTACTAAAAGACTGAAAAAGCCATTTCTGGAGTCAAGGAAAAATTGTGCTAAGGAAATTGTCCACTTTCTGTAAAACTTGCAAGAAGCAATGATGTTACACAGTGTCAGAGACTGAATCAAACATTGATATAAAGCTTTGCTCATTATAAAGAAGCTACAGCCGAAGAAGCCTCCCTGAAGAGTGGGACTTTGAACTGGAAGTCAAACTGTTGATTAGATAAAGGGAAATGCATTGTTCAGTCATCTCAGGCTGAGGGAAAGGTATGCATCCAAAAAAGGCCAAAGCCACCAGCTGCAACTATTCCCGGTTGATTGGGGTGGGGGAAGAGCACAGCTCACAGAAGCCAGGTTTACACAGACTCCCCCCAGCCAAGGGGGGAGGAGGAGGTTTTGGGTGCATGGTGCAGGCTCTGGTGAGAGGCAATAAACACCCATCCTCCGATTACACAAACTGGCCCAGCTGTGGAACCCCCAACCCCACAGGCCACATCCACGGGACTTTCACGTGAGAATTAACTTTATACTGCACGTGGGGCAACAGACCCAGAGTCTGCCGTGAGACTGACCCCCACCCCAGGGGGCCATGGCCGGACACGCCCACCCAGCCTGGGCATGTACACCCATGGGACTCTGTGCCTTCTGGGGGACCTTCACCACCGAGAGACCAGCTGGAGAGGATCAACCAACATCGGTGGGATCCACGGAGTGGTGATATTTTCCTTATTCTGTCCCTGTCACTCTTTCTGTCCCCCCACCTATTTTCTGCTTCTTTCTTTCTTTCTCTCTCTCTCTCTCTCTCATATTTGCCACCAAATAAAACCCTTACTATTGTCACTGGCATATGGTCTCTTTTGCACCTTAATTCGGGCAGAGGCATTTCTAAGAACCTTAAAACTGGATCATAACACACAGAAAACAGAAAATTGATTTAACTAAATTCACAAAGAGCAAAGCAGAATCCTGATGAAATCTGTGCTTTAATCATAGCTAGATGCTTTTGAAAAGAGGTAGTTTTTTCTATAGTACTCTATGAATCAACAAGAGTTCTTGTCAGCAATAAGTTAACTTTTATTATACTTAACTAATAAAATTGCATTTTATCATTTTGACCAGATATTAATAATTATTATTTTATTCATTTTAATTTTAAATATTTATTCTATTAAATACGGGATATTAAATAGGGGATATTTAAAGGAGATAAATGAACTTTAAGATGGGCAGACAAAGTTGCAAAGTAATATTTTCTATTTTCTCCATTGGTAATATAATAATATGACTATTCTAACAGTAAAAATAGTGACAGAAAAATCTATTTAAAATATTAAAATAATTTTTAATTTCATTCTAGAACAGCATTCTGACACCATAGAGATCCAGACCCTGCCCAGTTGGATTCTATATGCTTTGTAAGAATAAGCAAAAATTCCTCAGTGTGTGTTTGTGAAAATAAAATCAGTAATATTAGAAGAGTGACTACTTTATTGCATTTGTTAAACTTGAATATGTCAAATTCAGTTGTGAAATTGTGGCTGTTGAAGTGCTGCATCTCTTTACTTAGAGATATCATTTCTACACACTAATAAATATGAGCCATTTAAATTTTTATGTATGCCAAATTTCGTGGGAAAAAAAAATCACTTTATTTTTCCAGTTCTGTTTTGATTACTTTTTGTCTGACCTCCAAGTACCTGAAATTCACAACCATGCAGTAAGACCAAGTTTGGTGCCACAATTTTAGAACAAGAGATATCACAGTAAATTAAGAAATGCAAAGATAAGTTATAACAACATGTGGATATAAAAGAAAATAATCTAAATACAGATTCTGTAGTTGCAAAGATCCTGAGGAAAAAGGAGATCTTTTAAGTCTAAACATCCCAAACTTAAACAACCCATATTACAACACAATTGTTATATCAAAGCTGTGGCACTTCATCCAGGTATTGAGACTCATTTTCCCTAACATTCAGTTTCTTATAATTTGAAGTAGGGGTAATATTCTTTTTACCTTTAACCATTCGATAATTATTTTCTCTTTCCTTCCACTAGCTTGAAGCTACTCTCAGTCATGTATTTCAAAAGATATTTGTGTTTTACCCTTCTGATGATGAGGATTCCACATTGTCCACTGATAACGGTTCGGCTGTGAAATTCATCGAATCATAGAATTGTTTGGGTTGGAAATGACTTTGAAGATTCTCTAGTTTCTACCCCACTGCCATGGGCAGGGACACCTTCCACTAGACCAGCTTGCTCAGAGCCCCATCCAACCTGGCCTTGAATGGCTCCAGGGATGAGGCATCCACAACTTCGCTGGGCAACCTGTTTGACAGTCTCACCACCTTCACAGTAAGCAATTTCCTCCTTGTAGCTAATCTAAACCTATCGTCTTTCAGTTCAAACCCATTACTCTGTGTCCTACCACTGCGTGCCCTTCATGAGGCCAAATTTAGGTACTGGAAGGTGGCTTATGATAAAAGTAATATTCGTTAGAATGCAGTTAAGGAGAAAGGTAAAAAGGATGTGAATGGTTAAGACTGATAACTTCAACAATATAATCTGTGTAGTAAGCTAATTTACTGAGAGTACTTAGGTATACAACAGTGAGGGAGAAGGAGAGATAGGGAGAAAGACATTATTAAGAATGTTTATGTTAAGTTCCTGCTTTGTTCAACTGATTAAAATGGGCTTGTTTGGAAACTTTTCTCCTAACTCAGGCGTATAACTTAGACATCTGGAAATATGTGGTATAAATATTCATGAACATATTCATCATGTAAATATGTCATCCTGCATATTTGTATTTTTGGAATAAATTATTTATAAACATTAAAGAAAACAAAATGGGTAATGTATTACACTAATGGAAGTCTCAAAAAACACTCTGAATTTTGTAACTTAGAGATACTACACACCCACTCATGAAAATGGTAACAGATCAGTGACTTGATATAACATCAAGGGGTAAAAATACAGCAAAAAAAACCCCAACTGTCTCTTCAGGAAGGAATGGAAAACAGAGTAAAGAAATATGCTAAAAAAACCTTACTAAATATATATAAAGACATGTACTAAAGAAATATAGTAAAAAATATACTAAACAAATATACTAAAGTGTAGAATGGTGGTAGAGAATGAACCTTCTTCTTTCTTCCTTGTTTTTGGACTTAAATAGAAAAAAAATTACGGTTCCTTTTAGTGCTTGCTGGCACAGGAAAGAGCTTTATTTTGGCATTTATTTTAGTGGAAGGGGGAATATCACTCTGTGTGTTCAACTGGTCTATTTCACTAAAATTGTGTCGTTCAACCAGTTTTGACTAGCATTATCAATTTCTATGCATGTATGAAAATTTTCCTATGATAAAATTTGAGAGAACTATCCTTTTTCTTGCACTTGTCCTTCCTGTACTCCTCACGTATTTTCAGTGAAACTTTTGTTACTACTTCTTTCTTATTTCATAAATTGTCTTTAATATATGCAAAAAAACTTTTTACAGTGAAAGAAGTACTTGGTGTTTCAGATTAAAACATCAAAGAAGATATGCTGATAAACATATTTCTTTCCTCCAGGAAATTAGCTTTTCTACATGACCTAGCAACAGGACACCAAATTAATTGTTTTCCATAAGGGCTATTAATCAGAATTGTGACAATTTCCCATAATATGCTACCACAGTAATTGAATATTGCCATTCACTTTGAATTCAATTTTAGTCACAGAGCAAAGTTAAATGCTGCAGACAGAAAAATGTGTAAGTTTCTGAAGATGATCCATGCACTAATTGCTAGGCTATGATGGCATTTTCATTTATTATAGGCTGCTCAACCATTAATTGTGTGTAGTGATACAGATCACTGGTTTTTCTCATTGAACAAGTTACAAAGGTTAACTGAACCTGAGTTTAAAAAAAAATCAAGTTATGAATAAATAAATTGCACAATAATATGATTTTAACTCATGGACAAACTACTTATAATAAAAAACCCCCAAAGATTACTAAGAAATCTCTATAATTGGCTCAATTTTTTAAAATAAAGGTTTAGTATATCAGGCCACAAATAAGGAAAAAATAAAAGTGATCCTTTGCATCTGATATACTTAAAACTTTTGGTGATACAAAGGATTTCTTTTATAAGTTAATGCGCAGAACTAAGCCACAGCTAGTGTTGAGATTTCTTTTAGTGAGCTACTGGACTCAAATGTACTACCTTGCTATGTGCAATATATTTTCCTGGTTAATATTTGTTATTAAACATAATAGCATAATGAAATCATATCCAGCTCCTGAATTTCAGATACTTGAGGAACCCCAATACATTGGTATACTTTGAAATATTGAGCATCCTATGATAGGCTCAGCATCCTAGTTTTAAGAATGATTAGAGATAGCTGCTTTTCAAGTAATTTAATCTGTTTCATATGGGACCAGCTTTCATGCCAACATCTGCTAATGTTTGAAATTCATGATCTAGTCTATTTTTAAGAGTGAAACAAAATTTTGAAAGCACAACCACTGATTTTATTTATGAATAGTTGAGTAAATACAACTTTGAGGAAATCAAATTACATAAGTGACCAGAAGTACTGGAATATTACTGTTTTACTTAATGTAGTTATACAGATCCTTCTTCTTTTTTTTTTTTTTTTTTGGTTAAAAATATGAACTTTAAAAGCTTCTTAAAAAAACATCTTGAATATATTTTATTCTGAAAGAAAATATATTTCTAAATACTTTTTCTAAATTTTTCTTTTTCTCTTTTTTCTAAATACTCTAAAGTGATCATATATCTTCAAACCTATCAATTATAAAGAAACACACCCATCTAGAGAATTCCTAAATACAGAGAAGCAAAACTGAAAATAAAGTGTATGCTGAAGTGAATGTCTGTGCCTGGAATTTAGACTAAAAGTAACAGTATGAAGACAAACAGGACTAAAGCATTAGAAAGATTTTAATATATATTTCAATTTCAATTGAAATTTTGCAAATATGTCTTTAATCTATTGACTTTGCAAGTTTTGTACTTCCTTCCCGTATTTATATAACCAGCATCATAATGTCAGGATGATTTTTTTTTTAAAATCTTTTCATAACAAACAACAGGTTTGGATTTTATTATGTCATATGTGCCTACATCCTATATATTTTGTAGGTTTTCCCTGTTAGCCACAATAGTCTACTATACTGAACTTGTCTCTTGAGTCCACTGACCTGAGCCATCATGTCTCTGCTGCCTTGTCAATGCAGCTGCTCTCAGCTCACCTTCATTTCAGTCCTAAGGGTTGTTATCTGAAAGCTCCTTGTAAAGCCTGCAGTGTACAACTGTACACCAGCTCATTCCACCAACCAAGCAAAAATCACAGAGTGCCAGAAGCCATGGCTATGAAAACATGATCTCAGGAAAATCGCAAAACTCCGGAATCTGGTGACAGCTATTGTGACAAGCTCATCCTGCCTGATGAGGAAGTTCTTTTTCACCTTTTCTTTTTTAATGCTATTTACATATAGATAGCTTTGAGTCTGTTATATACAGTATCTGTCATGAACTTTTGTGTGATGGGAATAAAATTAATTCTTGTCACCCTGTATGTAGTACTGTGGTTGATATTCAAACCTAATTTGTTCTTCACCAGTTTATTATGGGCTGTTTAATGTAATGTCTTGTACTCACTTGTAGAAGATGCTTGGTTGATACTTTAGCGCTTCCTATCCTAGCAGCCTTAAATCCTGGGTTATCTACTTGCTGAGCAAAATATTTTGAAGATGTTGCCCATTACAGCAAGACTTTCAAAAGGAGGCTGTTACTGCATAAAATTTATCATCACAGAAATTTTAGGTACTAAGTATGTGAAGAAATGAGTGTACATCTGGCAAATCTGTATTCAAAAGAGGAACATCTATTTCTAATTCATTTTGTATTATATATTATCACCTGTTACTGTAAACATCACCTATGATTTGCAGGCAGTCAGATCACTAAATCATAACAAGTCTTCAGGTTTTATCAAATAAGCTATAAGACATATATATTTAGACACACTATTGTGAGGAATCTATTTTCATTGGGGAAAAATCAAATAACAAATGAAGCCAAGAAAAAATTGACTGTAACCTGTAGGCACATAACATTTATTATCAATTTGTTCCTAACCCCACAGAAGTAATTTTACTTCTTAAACTTGAAAGTATAACAGTCAGATATAAAGTCATACAGTGAAGCCAATTTATTGTTACAAAAAAGCAAGATACTGTAGAGACCTTTGCAACTCCTGTTATGTGACTAATCCTAATAAAATTTGCCTTTTCTATGTGCAATTTTTTTTTCATTTTTGTTATATTGTTCCACAGGGTTACTTTTGTCAGATCAAGTATTTCAATAGAAATGAATGGGAAGGGGAAAGGGGAGAGGTGTGTTTTGCTTTTACAGAAATGCTTCCTGTTGGAATAAAATAAAACCATTCCAATATTTAGCCCCAGTGAAATCAAAGGAAGACATCCAGTTAAGTTCAGCATGAATAATATTTCATTAGAGAATCCTTAGCAATAATGGAATTATAGAATAATTCAGTTGAAAGGGAGCTGAGTTTGGAAAAGAATTCAGGACATTTTTTTTTCCAACCTCTAGCATAAAGTAGGTCCAGCTCTGAGATAACACAAGGTTGCTCAATACTTGATCCAATTGGCTCTCAAACGTCCCCAAAGGATGGATACTGAAAAACCTCTTTGCGCTGCATGGTCAACTGCTTGCTCATTCACTTGAGGACAATGTTTTTCCTTCTATCCAGCTGGACCATTTCTTTGTTTCGATTTACGCAAATTTATCACATCCTTTTCAACCACTGTGAAGGAGCCCGGTTCTGTCTTTTTGATGGCCCTTCCATAGGTGCTGTCAGCTTTCTGTAGGGATCCTTCAAAGCTTTCTCTTTTCCAGGCTAAGCATCTCAGCCTCTCCTGATAACCTTCTACTCCATTCACACAATCTATCAATATTGTTATTGACAGGGGTGCCCCAAAACTGGGCAGAGGACTTTAGATGCAGCCTAAGGTTCTATGAGGAAAGTGGGTAATCACTCCTCTTAACCTCCTGGCTGGATTCCTAGTGACAGCCCAGGACCCTTCTGACCTTTGATGCCAGAGCACACCAGATCCTTCTCAACAGAGCTGCTGCCCAGCCAATCAGGTCCCAGCCTGTGATGCTGCAAGGGAATGTCTTCCTACGCAGCAGCAGGATTTAGTATCAGTCTGTGCTGAATTTCATGAGCTTACTTACTGGCAGCCCATTCTTTCAGCCTCCCTGGGTTCGCCTACATGGCAGCCCTGCCACAGAGAGTATGAACTGGCTCCCCTCCTTCTCCTTACCCCTTGCCTGCCAATTTGGTGTCATCTGGAAATGATAAGTGCACACTGTTGCCTTTTCCACGTCATTGGTAAAGACAGACCCCTCCAGTTTTCAGTGACTGCTAGGTAGAAGAAGACTTATTAGCCGTTATCCTCCAAGACAGGTCCTCCAAGCTATGTTTTATCCATTTAGCACTCTGCTCATCCAGAACACAATATTCTAACTTGGATACAAAATTATCTGTGCTATAAGAATAATAACTTCTTCAAGCCAAATACTTATGAACTGAAGCTAGCTAAAACTGCAGAAAAGATTAGCCCACCATAATCATGACAGGGAAAGAATTCTAGGAAAAAAAATCCTATCTGAAAATCTGGTATTATATTGTCATAACAACTACCTAAATTCCGACCTAATGGCTCTAAAGTGTTTCAGATTATTAGTACAATTATATACACTGTATAATTATCTATGGATATGTATTTTATAGAGACATTTCTGTGGATTGTAATAGAGACAAACTGTAGATTGTAATATATTTATTAAAACTTAATATTTATCAGACCAAGGAAAGTGTTCATTGATGACATATAAATGGTCATTTTCCTGTGTTAAGAAGATGGTCACTTTCCTATGTCTCCTGTATCCCAGTGTCTATCCAAACCATACTGGGCTTTAGAGCTCAGCAGGAAATTGCTTAGGAACCTGAACTGCTTTTTTCCATATTATTGGAGAGAACAGAATATAACTGTCACTGTTCTAAGATGAGTGGCATTCTAGCACCTCCTCTTTCTCCTGTTATTGTGTATACAACTGACACTGTATTCATTAGATGATAATTTTTATTTGCAGATATTTGGTTACAAAAATTTCCTTGCTGAATGTTTATTACTTATTTCCTGAATCTGTGTTATTCTTACAGGGTTATTTTTTGAAGGACGTGTGTTTGGGGCCTTAAAAATGCCACTGCAGACATACAGAAATGCAAACATTTGGAAACACAGATCAGTTTGCAGTGTGATATGTAATTTGGGTTTCTATACTTAGGGATTTATTGAATTTCATTGTTACTTAGCATGTAGTTACTTTCAGTTTTGAAATAAAGTGAGATGATGCATGGTTGCAGAACATCATGCAAGCTGCAGACTTTTGATATGCAACCAAATGAAACTCGGTGATTTTGATTGATTTTCATTTTGCATTTTTTACTTTTCTCTGAACCAGAAACTCAAAGTGAACCTTGAAGAAAGGGTGGGATAGGAGGTGCCAACCCACATGGATCAGACCTGAAGAAAATATTCACACCAACATCTGTGAAAGAAAACTGTGAAGTTTCACATACAGCTGTCTGCAGAATACATTTTGTCAGGGCACTGAAGCATCATTTTTTTTTTTTTCTGGATCACATTTACCATCGCTGTATCATCTTTGTACATTTCCTGTTATCCACTCCAGAAAGTTAGGCAGACTCAGAGGATCCTTGACATAGTTTTGAGAACATTCTTTTATGAAAAGCAAATTACATCTGATCAAGTTTACTCTGCATTTTTAATGAAAACTTGGGTAGAAGTGAATAATTGTGATATCTTTTCAAAATTCAGATGCCATTATTGTATTTTTCATTACCTAAGTCCTTTCTCTAATATAGAAATATTGAAAAATCTTAAGTAATTAATATGCAGCATTCTTATATTTTCAAATAAGCATAGATTCTTTTCTGAAGACTGTTGGAAGGTTGCAATTGCATGTATCATATATATCACATATTGCTTAACCAAGGACATTGTCATATCCAAGCAAATAGGTGTATTTACAGATACTGCAGATAAAGCAAATCATAGTGGTGGGGTGTGGGAAAAGGCAGAAAAAACCCTTTCACAGACTGAAATCAGATGTAAGAAAGAAAGGATGTGAGCTAGAAATCACAGAGCTTTGGTAATCAAGGAGCAATAGGAATCTTACATGCAAAAAATCTTGTCATCTTAAAAAAAAAATTGATTTCAAAAAATAAAGAAAAATCAAAGAAAACTAGTTTTGTCAAACAACAACTGAGATAAAATAAGTTAATTGCCTACTGTTTAACAATTATGAGTTTTAATTGCTGACAAAGGCTTCAGTGGGTAGTTTCTTTTTTTTTGTCACTTATTATTTGATTTGATCTATCCAATAAAATTTTATTTAGAGAATCTGTGATTGAAAAAAATGCAAGATTCTTGAGTTGAGATTTATTCCATATTATGTAAGTGAATACAGCATAAAAAGTTTCTTGTTTAGCAGTAAATTGACATTGTTTTTATTCCTTTTTCTTAGTAATGCTATAATCTATGCATTTTTTTTGTCATTATATTGTTGCCATTTTATTTATCAAAGTACCAGAACTTAGATCCACTTCAAAATGATAAATAAGTAAAAAATAAAGCTTTAATTGTTCCAATGTTACTGTAGTTCATACATGACAAGAATGTGATGAGTTTCACCACAGGTGTTGTACCTTGTTGCAAACATTTACAATAAATATTTTTAGTCTATTTTAGTAGCTTATTACATGCATATATACCTGCATATATACATACATATATAATATTTTCTTAACAAATACTACATTCAGGAACCAAGTAAGCTCACAATATGCTCTTAGTAATAGTCTGCAAATTTAGAACACCTCTTTATGGGACTCAGGCTTCTTATTAAAGTTCAATTAGTTGGATTTTTCTTTTTTTCTAATTGTTCAAATCCAATCAAAAAGGGTATTTCTGTGTCATAATCCTGAGCCCTGAAATATTTATCTTCTAGAATAGTATACAGATTTCAGTGAAGCCTTTAACAAGGCCTGATTAAAGCCTAGTGCCAAAGTTTGGAATTGAGAAACAAACAAGATATAACCCAACAACACTAAGACAAGAGCCATACGAGCTCTCTTCACGTAAAGAGTAATCATGTAAATAATTAGTTGTCCAAGTCTTCACTAGGAAGGCAATGTGAAATACTGTGGTTTAGATCTTTCTTCTATCCTTGTTTTAACTTGTCTGTATGGAAAAGTCATTACCATTTACTCATTATCATCAGAAGTTCAAGAGAAAGAGGGAGTTTCTCAGGAAGACTAGAGACGTGTTACTTTCTTTCTGAAAGGATTATATCCTCCACTTGTCATCTGCAAATTGGTGTCTTAAAAAAAATACTCGGTTAATTTGTTGAGGTAAGTAAGGCTGAGACCAAAGATCATCTTCAGGCTTAGTAACTGGATCTTTGGTCAGCAGCATGAGGCCAGCAGTATTCTAATCCATAGACTACTCTGCATTTTACTTTAAAACAGCATTGAATTAATTGAATACAGGCATTCAGAACTGGAATTGTCATAATTATCTTCTCTTTGAGAGTAATTTTAAAAGAATTTGACAGTTACCATTGCATTTTTCATGGGTCCACCTCATTAGGCTACCCTGAACACTCATCACATCAAATGTTTTAGAAAATAGAGAACTAGTTGTTTCAAGAATTCAAGGAATATTTTGAACAAAGCACTATGTTTGCTGAAGTGTCTTAATCTGTTCACAAGCAGAATCCTTGATGACTGGTGTCTTTCTACATGGAAACATCCCTTTGTAAATACAGAACCTCCCAAGGTAAATGTAGCTGGTCTCCAAAATTGAGTGTTTGGGAGATCAGAGTTTTTAAATTAGGTGTCCATGTCTCCTTATGAAATATGTTCCGCCCTTCACCTATAAAATCAAATCTGTTTAAAACAGGGCATATCTATTTTAAAACATTTCTACTTTTATCACCTCCCAAATGTAGTACTTTTTTTCAAAAACAAATATTCAGTGTAATTGTAGTTAGCCTAATCATAAGCTAACTTGAATTTTCCAGCACCACCATTCTTTTAAACATTTTCTCCTATGCTTCTAGTTACACTGTAAAAAAAGAAAAGAAGAGCCCCTAGGCTCTATGTCTATTTCTGTGAATAAGGCAATCACCATTTAAAAGTGGTAGTTCCTGCCTTGAGTCTACCAAGGACTGTAATGAAAAAAAATCATTCAAGTTTGAAATCTACAAAGGTCACTAAATAAATTAAATCTAGGTTTTTCTCTTTGAGTAAACTAAGAGAGGAGCATTCAGATCACAGCTCCCTCCTAAAGCTAATGCTAATTTAGGTGAATTATCCCTGAGAGACTCAAAAGAAAGTGATTTCACAAACTTTCAAACTAATGGGATGCATTCTTAATGCTGATATAAATGCACCATCTTCCTGGTTCAGCTTTGTCCTTTTGCAAGAGAAAGGTCCTTTTATCACCTTTTGGTCTCATAATCCCAAATCATGCTGAACACTTAAACTATTCCATTAATTCTTGCTGTCCTTTAAAAAACCTAAAATTGCTGATTCCTAGTGTCCTTCAAACTCTTTACTTAAAAATTAAAAGGGAAGTAGGATGATTTGCCATTTTAAATGTTGGGTGGTTTTTGTGTGTGTGTGTCTTTTGGTTTGGTTTTGTTGCTGTTGTTGTTGATTCTTGCTTGGCTATATTGTTTACTTCATTTGTCTGGCTGAAAAAGTGGTAGATCTCCATTCTGTCAATTAAAAAAATAAATTCTCAAAAAATATTGTTGGCTATTCAACACTAAAAAGTAAAACTTAAATATGTAAAAGATTTTTACTGCAAAATAAGAATTAATAAAAATTAGGAGATCTTGAAGTTATACCAATTCCTTCATGAAAAAAAATTACTCTTCAAAAAAAAAAAAAAGAGTATTTCCCTAGGAAAGTAGACTCAGATTCTGTATCAAACATAGTTAAAACTCATTAAACATATGGTTGATATAAACTGCTCTTATCCAACCTTCATAATTTCTCACAAAATCAGTGTTTTCAAAATGAAATATTTCATTACTAATCACCAAAAAAAAGGGGTAGAATTTTTTTTTAAATTTCAGAATTATTTATTTTTAATGATTGAAGTTTTAACAAATTCAGTGAATACATGCTCATACCCAGGCTGAAACACTGTGGTAAATTTCAGCAAGACTGAAATTTTATGGAAGCATTGAAAGTCCTCTCATGATAGAATTTTATAAGGGAAGTACTGTCAGATGTTGAATTATTATGGTGCTGTTTGCCTCATAATTAGTGTATTCTGGAAACTAAGTAATGACAAATATACTAGGTAATGGAAGTTTCTATGGAGACTATGGTATACATGTAACATGTACTGAAGAGCTGTTAGTACAGTGCAGCTTAGATTACAAAATATACTTAATCACCCTTTCTTACACTGAAATCTCATTGACCTGCGACCTCTTAAAACAAAGCGAATGACAAATTCATGATAAAAAATACATCCCAATTACATATGGAACTAATGCAGTTTTTGGAGTTTTCCATAATATTAGCCATTAATTTAGCAGTATCCTTGTAACCCAGTTTCAGTGATACTAGTTTCTGGGAGGGGAGGGTGGTGTAGGGAATATAAAAAAAGTGTTTGGTTTTTTTTCCTATATTTCTGAGGCTGTTCAACTGTATAAAGAAAGATAGAGAGAAGTTTACCATAAAGACCACAGACCATAGAAGTTTACCACAAAAGAGTAAAGGTTTAAAACCATTAAACTGAGGTAATTCACTTACTCACCATCTTTCTATTGTGCCTAAAGAGTGTGGTGACAGACTAGGTCAGATGCCCTTCAAAGAGTTCAAGGAATTAAACTTGAAGGCATCTCTGAAATGGTCTTAACTTTTTCCTCAGGGGCAGTGAAAATGAAGACACTTGTAAGGTAAGCAGATGAAAACTGGTTTTCTCTAGGAATCCAGTTATTTAACAGCAAGCTTGAAGTTCTTTACACCAGACTGATGTATTCCTGAAATTCAGACATAACCTTTCATCATTATTTATTTATTAATTTATTACGGGAAGTATGTTAGTACTTGCTTACCAATAAATTTACTCTAAATTTATTTAAAGAAGGATAAGAGGAGCAAATGCTTAAAATTGAATGGGTTTTTCATGAACCTGTGCAAAACTGGGAGAACATTCAAAAGAATATATATGCCCTGACATCCCACTTCTGTAATCTAAGAAATTTTATTCAGAAATACAGTGCTTGTGTGGTAGGCTTTGTGATAACATAGCTTGTCTAAAATACTTAAGTTCCCACATGAGCAAAATGGAGTGGAGTTTTAAAAAAATCTTAGCAACCAGCCATGGAACTAAACACATGAAATATATACTTTTTCAGAGATAACATCTGAAAGTACTGTAGCCAGTGACGTAGGGATTTTCTGAGCTTAAGGTTTCACAGCTGTTAAATGAGATATTGTCATTGATATTTCTGTAATTATCTATAACAAGCAGTTCCCAGTTCAGAATATTTCTTTTCTTTATTTTAAAATTTATTTCTAACCTAATTTCTGATAACTTCATTGAACAGAAATGTTTTTTAACTAGTTCTGAACAGATACTTTTTATTCACCTCCTTTGCACAGTTTTATGCTCTCCTGGTATATCTGGTTTTATTTATCCTTTTCATAATGTGAAGAGTTCAAATTTACTTAGTTTCTCTTAATCTGGAAGCCATTCCTGTGGGAATACTTTATAGAAACATGTATTCTTAGTTGCATTGTTATTTGTTATTATTATTTCAGACCTTGCTGACTAAATCACACATAAAAAAAATAAAAACTATTACGGATTTATAATTTCTCTCCCACTTTTCTTAAGAATGTTGTTTTTCAGAAAATTATTTAAAAGGATTCTTATTTTGATCCACTGTTTCCTCTTAGCCCTTTGGTTCATTTTTTGCTTATCTCTTGCAGTGTCAGTGAAGATAAAATACGTCCCACTTCCACACCCCATTCCCTAAAACATTTCAGAATGGGAATTGAAAAGGCAAAGAAAGTATTTAATTCACTGAGTACAGTAAATTAGAACTGAAATTTCATTTCCAATGAAACTTTTCCTGAGATGACCAAAAATATGGAAATGGTAATTCTGTTGTATTAAAAATATCAGTGCATTAATTGAATGAAAACAATGCTGGAAAGATCATGCAAGCTGTTCAAACACAAGCAAAATAAAACAAACAAACAAAACCAGAAAAAGAGCTAGATGTATCATGCTTCTTTCTTTATTCTCCTTCTACATGGTCAGTTTACAAAGATACAGTCATAATGCAAAGAGAATATAAGTTTAAATATGCTGTCTGGAAACAAGTTTTTTAAAAATACTAAACTTACATTCAAACAAAAGATGCCAGAATGTTGCAATTAAATTAATAATTTTAAATTATGTTCATTAATCCATAGCCTTGATTTAGACTGGGATAATCCCAGGTTTTGCTCTTAAACCCAAAGAGGCTTTGGAGCTTCATATTAACCTTCTGAGGGGCATTTCACAAGGTCAGAGCTCTGTCACTAAATGAATATGAAATTTAAGCGGAAGCTGTGGAATGAAGCATTGCTCCCCATTGGTTTCTTGAGAACACCACTTAAAGAAGGACTTATGGGAAAAGATATGGCAAATGAGGATGGCAGGGCAGGGCAGAGCCTCACCAGCCAGGGCTGGTCCCACAGCCTCAGCCAGGAGCACCCCTGGCCTCCCTGGGCAGAGGTTTAGTCCCACAGCCTAACACTCTGGGCACCTGGGAGCCTCTCCCCTCAGCAGTCAGCGGAACAGGACTCTCCATGGCCATGCTGGTATTGAGTTGGCTCCAGCAGACAAGACCCTTACAATAACAAATAGAAATTTTTACACGAGTTGCCTCATCCTACATCATAGATGATGCATAGGAAAATTTGTCACAGAGACTAAAAAAGAGCTTATTGTCCTCTCTACAGCTTCATGGAGGTTAGTGGTTCTTTTACAGAACAACATCCTGCACATCAGAAGCAGGAAAACAACAAAAACTTTTACAAAAGTAAAAGATAAACCTGTAATCATGATTCTGGTGCTATTCTAGTATATGCAACATCCCCTTAGATAAATGTTGCTATTATTCTATCACTGGAAGTTTCCTGTCATCAAGAACTTGTCAAAAAAAAGTAAGTTATGTAGGTATTTAAGTGAATGCTAAAACATTCAGAAAAACTGCTTATAAACTTGTGTTGTGAGTATTCAAGACCTCCTATTTAAAGATCTACAGAAAACCTTTTCACAGTCTTTGTGCCATCAGGTCCCTTAGTTATCTGGCACTCATTTGACAAAATACTTGTAAATATCTAGAAACTTGCAGAAAATAATAGTGGAAATTCACAAAGTTTGACAGTAGTCTTAAAACTTGAAAGCAGTGTTAACACATCCAAAAGTGAAATCCTGAGAGTGCATGTATTTTAAGACGTGTTGCGGGGCTAGATTACTTAGAGAAAAAAAGTACACTGAAGCAAAGGTAAAACAACAATAATGTACATTTTTCTATTAGCAGCTTGTTAAACCTTGATAATTTAAATGGGCTGAGAACCTCAATACTTTTTAAGATTTTTGATTTTAGCTTCTTTTCCAGTGTCCCTTCCCACTGTAGAAGGGGAGTCGTGGAGGATTCTTTTTGATAGATTTCTCGGACGAAATTAAAGCGCAAACGTGTCAATAATTTGTCTGAGAACTGTTTATTGATAAAGAAAGATAAGTGCTCCTACCAAAGGGGGGGTGGAAAGGGAGCAAAGAGGAGAAAAGAGAGGCCGAAGCAGAACGCCGGGGCAGAACACCGGGGCAGATCGGTACCGCTGTACCCCGGGCGCGCCGGCAGCTCGGCAGACGGAGCGTGTGCGCCGCAAGCTGGGATGAGTCTGCGCGGCTGCCGGGCCGGGCGGGCGCGGTTCCCAACCAGCAGCCGGCCGCGTGTCCCTCCCGTCGGGAAGAACAGGCTGCCGTGGCCACGGGCGCGCTCCTGGAGCAGCTGCGGCTCTCGGGGTCGGGGCACGGCGGCGGCGGCCGCTCCGTCGGGGAAACAGCGGAGCACTGGGGTGCCGTGGGGTCGAGCTGCCTCGGGGAAACGGCGAAGCAGGGCAGGACACGTGCGGACAGGACAGCCAGCCAGGGAAGAAGCAGGACCGCAGGGAGAAAAAGGCGAGGGGGGCCAAGCTGAGCCTCTGGGCAAGCCCCCGCTCCCTCCGAGAAACCCAAATGAAATGACCCCGGGTTGTGGTGCAGCTCCCTGCTTTTGTGTGCTAAAGCCGCTCCCAGAGCCCAGTTTCCTGGGCATTTTTTCCCGGGCAGCCGGGGATCAGCCCCACCAGCAAGGCGGGGTCGCTCGCAGCCCGATCGCGGAAGCTTTCTCTGCCCGGGGGGCTGCCAGGCGAAGCCTCCCCGGGGACAGGGCTCCCAGCACGCGTGCAGCCCCTGGAGTCATTTTTCACCTCATGTATAACACATGTTGAGGCATAAAGAAAAATCAGATTGGTCCCTCTCATCCAGTTTCTGCTGTGAAATTTGGTTCTGCTGAAAACAAATGGGAGTACCCGGAAACGTGAACAGGCTCTATCAGTTCTTTGCTTTTATTCTTCACTACATGTAGAAAATCAATTACAGATACTGTTATACCATGAGTTCCATTTCCTTTCACCTTTGAGTGGGTGAATCACTGGATATTTTGCCATATTCTTCCTATTAACTTGTGTCCCAAAGGAAAACTCATTCTTTAGGTTGTTAAAATCAAATCAAAATCCCAGATTTGTATATATTTATTAAAAATTGATAAGTAGCCAATAATAATTAATCATATGAGAAGGAGCAGTACCAGCAGTCAAAGATATACCACAATACTAACAAGCTACAAAATGTTGATAAACACCTACAGATGTCTAAATAGCCTTCTGTAAACTATCCCAGTGAATTCTGATCCCAAACAAGTATTCACAGCTGCGTAGCCATATACACATTCTCACAGGACATGCAGGCTAAAGGCTGGTATCCCTCTACTGACACTCTGGCATACCCTAGTAGCACACACCTGTGTTGGAAACATGGATGCTCCAGCTTTGTGTGTACCTGTGCTCCTCCCTAAAACATGATGATACCAATTACAGTGACAAGCCCCCTACAAGGCCACATACACCCCTCCGAGAGTCTGAGCCCCCGTGTGACACAGCCAGTATTGTCACTCCAGGGAACAGGTTCAGGCTGCTTGTAGTATTGATGGAGAGGCTGCTCTCTCCAGTTTAAGCAGAAGTTTCAGCAGTATTAAACCAGCTTCCCACTACTGCTCTTTCCTCTGTATGGTCTTTACTCCCATGTTACTGATTTTCATATTTGTTCGATACTGCCTTTCAAGTATACCTGTCATTTGCTTCATTAGTCTCCTCAGTCTCCTCATGAGTTTTTGCTTAATCTTGATTGCATTTTCCTCTTTATCAATTGGTTTTAATCTGATCCAAACCTGGACTACGTACACTCACATTCCTACTTTTGCGGCATTTTCTGAAAGATATTTTAAATTGGGAGGGTCAGATTCTCAGCAATTTTAAAACTATTTCATTGGGGATTAAAGGCGTTTATTTTAGGGGAAGACAGTTCTTTAAGATTTTCTGTTATTAATATCTCCTTCTTAGTAATAGTTTCCAGTTAAACTCATGCCCCTCATCCTTATTCATGGCCAAGTGGTAGAATAAAGCCTTACTTAGAGAAATATCCATCAATATAAGTAACAGGTAAAATGTCTTACTTCATAAGTGAGTATTATTAGGTTGGGAAGTTTAGCCTTCCAGGAATGGATGTGCTGTTGCTCTCTATTTCACAATAGCTGTCGATATTAATACTGGTGGCTCCAGATTTAGCAACCCGTCCTTCATGTCAAAGCCTATATCAGTGTTTCATGGAAATACTGAATATAAATCCATTAAAAATCTTATTAATCTGCCAAAAATATTAAAGAAAAATTTTATTTCACATTATCAATTACAAGAAATATTTTGTGAATCCATTTTGAGACAACCTGCATGTTTTCAAGTGTTCATGGGTTCTGTCCCTTAAAAAGGATCAATAGCTTTTTCCTTTAAAGAGCAATTTCATACAGCATCATCAAAAAGATTTTGATTCATCATTAGCTTGGATGACGTATTAAGAGTAATGAGAGAGGTGCACTGGTAAGCACTCCTAGCTAGAAAAAAAGCATAGCTGCCATATCAGATAAAATTTTGACTTCTTTAACTGGTAACTGGTATCATACGTTAACACAAACATTGGCAGCTTTGTAATTTTTTAAATATTCTTGCTAAAGGAAAATACATATTACAATAATAATTCACAATAGATAATTTTTTTAATGTTATATTAAATACTTTTTGAAAATGAAAACCTATATTTATAGTGAGTATGTCCAAAATTACTTGTGAAGTAGTAGGAAAAAACTTCAGTTTGAGCAATTTCTTGCAATCTTGCCAATACATTTTTTCATTAATTTTTACTCTGTGTTCTGTATCAGATTAAAACTCCAAAATGGCAGGGGAGATTCTAGCTATCATTATATTTCTACAGCATGGATTCTTAAAGATGCCCAAATATGGTATCTTTATATATTTAATAATCAGATTTTTTAGTGCTTGCTACCTATGGCATTATTAGTATTTCAGTCCCCAGGAAAAAAACCCACTTGTGTTTCAATGAGGGAAAATGGTCAGTTTAAAAATTAGGCATACAGATTGGTTGCTTTAAATTTATGTATAATGTCTCTTTTTGTTATTTGCTTTTCTTCTTTCTTATTTTTTTATTCTATGTTTTGATATTTTCCTTGTTTGCACTTCAGGACATTAAGTCAAAGGCATTATTGTTTGGTTTTGATCTTCACAAGTAAATGACCTTGTTTTATGGGTTTAATTTCTTCCCTCCGTTGATTCCTTAGCCAAGTCTGTAAGGCTAGATAAAAAAAGGACACTTCAGAGTCTTCACTGTTGTTGGAATTTAAGTCACATTTAAAAATTGGCAACAGTGCTGCGGAACTGCCTGTGCACCTGAGAGTCTCTAAGCATAAGAGTTTTGACTGTAAAGTGACTTTAGCATTGGAAGTACTGTCATTTTTGAACTCATTTTGTCAGAGTAAGGCATCTTTAGATCTATATTTCATCTAAAGCCAACTAAGATTCATTGGCTTAAATAAAAATGAGGTCATGTCATGCCAAATGCCTGCTGC
The DNA here is from genome assembly GCF_017639235.1 of Corvus kubaryi. NCBI lineage: Eukaryota > Metazoa > Chordata > Aves > Passeriformes > Corvidae > Corvus > Corvus kubaryi. The sequence goes on from NW_024582073.1 coordinate 11,151,088, forward strand.
AAAATACATACCTCTTTGCTTCCAGGACATGAATAGAAAGGATAGAAACTATCTGACTGTGCTAAATCAACAGCTATTTACTCAACAGTTTGAACTTTGAGATTCTTTTTGGTCTGAAAGGATATCAGTGCACATCTCCTAAAAAAGCAGTTAATCACAAATAGGCGAGGCTGAAGAAAAAAGCGTTCTTCATCATTCTTGTTGAAGTTGTTTCACTGTGCATGTAAAAAATGGTAAGATTTCTGTGACAGCTGGAAACCTAAGTGTCCATAACCAGCTTTGAGAATTTGCCGAGCCAGGCAAAGAATTAATCATTACGAGACTGATCATTTTCATGCCTGAGAGTCTTTGTGAACCTCATCTCATAGGCTTTCACAAAATCACTCACCTATCTTTATGTATTCAAACCTGTCTTTTTGAAGAAAAAAAAAAGATTGTGCACTGCATAAATGTAAGTTTGGAAGAAAAAGTGCAAAACTACTTAGGAGAGTGTTCTGTACTGAGTCTGCTTCAAATATTGTAGTTAAAACATCAGACAATTACTTGATTCAACCCATGCTAGAATGGGAAGTTCTTTGTTTTGGGGAGATGGATTTTTAAAGTTTTAATTTCTAGCCTGTGTGGGCATCCATTAAAATCATGTTTTGTTGGGCTTTTTATTTCAGCCTTGTTGACTCCTCCCTTAAACAATGTTGTGCTTGAACTTTTGTCTTCTTGTAGAGGCTACAGACATCTTAAGGAAACTGGTTCCAAAAGTCCTTGGTAAGTGTACAGCTCTGTGCTGTGATAGTCACAATATTTTATAGGAGGAAGCTCACCAGTCATTTCAGACACATCCATAGAGACCTTTGTAGAACAGTCCTCTGAAACTATCCTTGGGGAGAAGGAAAATATATTTCTACAGTGTCATTATCTTTACAGTTTGATTATAATGACTACAGCTATAGTTCTATTACTACTGACACTACTATTACAACTGTAATATACCACAGCAGAGTATGACATTTCCTAGGCTATTGTAAAGCCTCTAGAAGCCATCAAGGATTTGCTTAGTGTACTACAGAACATGTCTGAGCAATTAATTTTATGAGACAAGGCACCACTGTGAATAAAACCATCTCCAGGTGTCAAAGTGAGTGCTTTGTACCCAGTGTGATAAAGCAAGATTTTAGCTTAAGCCAAAAGCATATCTGGAACACTTTCTTTTCCCATATTTTATTACAATAGACAAGAACAAACCAAATAAACTTATAATAAAAATTACCGGTGTGTATTATGGCTATGCCAAGATTTTATGTCTGGAGAGGAGATTTGACGTAGGAAAAGAAACTCTGTTATGACGTCCAGTTTTGTGCATGCATCTGCTGAAATCACATTGGACTTTTATTAGTACTTGGTTCACATTTCTTTTAGAAGAGTGCAGAAATATATATTATTTTAGAAGAATTTCTAAAAAAACTGGACTGAGAAAATACTAGTTTAAAAATTATCAAAAAATAGAGAAGTGGAAGGGACAAAAAATGTTCATAACAGAAAAATTGAGGCAAGGACAGAGAAACAGTGACAAACCTAGGCACACTTGAAGTTCTCTATAGTTTCTAATTACCTTCTTTATACCTGCATGTTTAAATTAAGAGTTCAATAGCATTAAAAATTTTAGCCTTATGTCTTTTTTTTTTCTTTCTTTTTCTGTTTTTTTTTTTTCCCTGAGTTTATGGATTTTATAACATAAAAAGTATGTTATGACATGTTGGTCTGATTTACTTTATTATGTGGGGTAAGGAATTTCATCTAAAAACATTCTTTGCTCTGGTTTAAGAAATATCACTTTATTTCACCAAGAATTAAGATTTAGAAATAGGGAAGGCAATTCTTAAAAAATTAATTGCAATACATCCCTTTTTTCCACTTTAAACTTTGCAATAAATGTGATGTTGGAAACCTGTTTCTGTCCCATGCAAGATAAACTGGAAAATAGTTACTTGTTAGAATTATGTTCTAATTTTTTTGAGAAAAAGTAACCTTTATCCCTTAATGAAAAGTATATAAATTCCTTTAGGTTCAGAAATTCTGGAAAGTGAAAATAAGGTCTCTTATCATCCTTGGAAAGGAGATTCCCAGTCAAAGAGTACTTTTTTTTCACCTATGAAAAAATTACAAATCCTCTGAATGGATCATAGTTTATTAAAAAACCCCAAAAGCTTGGAATTGCTAAGAACAAATGTGTTTGGTTTTCCATAAAGCATGCTCACACCAAAATATAATGCAATTCTATAGTTTTGCAAAAAGGTTACTGTAGTTAGACATTGTTGGTTTTGGTTTTTTTTGGAGAGGTTGTTTGTTTCTGTTGTTTTAGCTTGTTTATTCATTTGTTTTCTGTCTTGTGTGGTTCTACATCTGTGCAAAAGAAGAACCAGTTGGGAATACTCACAAACTATGCTTTCTCTCAGGGCTCTTCAGATGAAAGCACTGGGCTGTAGCTCAGTAGCCTGAGAGAAAATTTTCATGCAACAATGAAAGGTCTAAATATGGTCAACAACTTAAACTGCTGTTCCTATAAAGGGTTAAGAGTCAAACATAAAATGTATCCATCACTATATATATAAAATTTGGGGTATGTGTAGAGAACATTTCCCTTTTCTGTAGTGGGAGGTATCCTTCAATAATATATATTGTAAAGGTACATCTTTAAAGACCAGCATTTATCATCTGAATGTGGAAGTGTACTCTTATGTACAAATTCCTTTCAAATTTCTTGACATAATTTTTGTGTGAAAAATCCTTGCATATTATGTGTTTTCCCAAAGTAATTCTTATTCTTTTTAATGCTATCAATAAATAAATACATGGTAAACAAAATATCTCTGAAGTGGCTCAGGTGAAATTAGTATTTACTATTCTTAGTTGCTATTGGGAATAAAGTTGGTTTTCCACATTTTTACTTCTAAGACATGTCATTTTCGGAATCAGTTGATCCCAGAGACAGTTTATCCAGGAATGTGTCTGAAATCCAGCAAAGGACACAGATACATGACTGGAAATTGAGATCAAGAACAGCCTCCAACTAGGGCACCAAGACCTCTTTGTTATGAAATACTGCCTAAGGAACAGATGACTTTCTTGTCGGCACCAGGTGGTAGTTGAATTTCCCTTCTCTTTAGAAGTTAGAAAAGAGATCTTTGCTTCCATTTATGTTTCTTATTCACCAAAAAAGCACACAATCTCTCATAATATATAGGTTCTTCTTCAAAAGGTACAGATGGTAATCAAACACAAACCCATCTTTTGCAACCTACAATCTTCCTTGTTCAGTTAAGCCTATTTATTTCCTAACTCTCTTGGTGTTACTGTGGATGACACTCTCTAATAGTTCCTGTAAACAGTGTCTGCATTAGGCAACACAAGGGTTTCTTCCTGATCTTTGCTACCTGCTCTTAAAGAAGTGGTTTTGTAACCCCTGTGAGGTGAAGCCAAAAGCTCTAGGGAACAGAATTTGGAAGTCTAGGGTAACACTGCATTTGTGCACTGGTTTTCAGCCAAAACTAACATGTAACTGCAGTGGTGGTTCTAATCAAAGAAATGCAACATTTTAATTCTTAGTAGTATATTTAGAAAAATGAATGCAATTATTGCACATTCCAAAGAATATGAGGGAAAGCACTAAATAAATATGTATATTTCTTTTATTAATGAATCATAATTATTTGAAGCAACTGTTTAAAATACATTAACATTTGATTTTTGTAACAGTCATGCCCGTATAAGATAAATGAACGGTATTCTGCACAAATACACCATAATCATTAACAGCAGCAAATGCATTAATCTAGTCCTCATTAATATTAATTTTTATTTCTGTGATTTATATCTAAGCTATGAAAATCTGGGACTGTTTTTGCCCATATCCTCCTAACAGACTAATTGTTTAAAATCTTTTCTGCAATAACTACAAAAGCTTTGATCACATTGTGCAAAATGTCAGAACCATGGTATCTGTACTGCAGAAGTACTTGGTAGCTGTCCTACATTATTGTAACTATTGGCATTTCCTGATAAGTTATTCGACCAGCATTAGTGCATAGATAAGATATTTTAATTGTGTAATCAATAAAAAATCATTTACAGTTCTTGTAGAGATAGATAGTTAAAACCTATAGTCTATAAATTGCAGCAGTTTGGAATATATCAGTACATGAATCTGTTCCTCTCTGTTAAATCTCAGATTAATTACTCTGAAACAATCTTTGACATATGGATTGAAAATGCCAGAGGGAACATATTGTTGGGCACAGTGCTGATCTGAGAAATAAAAAGATACTTTCGTTTAACTGTCAAAGTTAAGATCAGAATTACTGTCGTATCTTAAAGAAAGGAAAATTAATCAGATTTGAGTATGATGTCAAAAAATAAAAGCAAAGTCAAAAGATGCATGAATCAACTTAAAAATTTATGGCTGGAAATATATCTGGAAAACATAGTATACACTAAATGGTAAGAAAAAAATACAGAAGACACCAGTAGAATCCCAAGGTTTACAAATCAATTTGATTTTCAGGGTAAGTACTTATGGAAAAACAAACTAGTAATGTAAATATACATTTGATTATACAGTAATGAACATGAAAGTACGTGGAGAAGTAATGATGTGGGACTGCAAAAAGTAAAATAAATATTCGTGTATAAGAGAAAGACTACAAATTGAGCAAAATGGAGATTTTTTTTGGAAAGTTTTTCATAACCATAAATTCATAGTACTTTCAGGCTAATGGTCTACATGTTAAAATTACACAAGCAACGTGACTGAACAACTCATCCCACAAATTAACAAGCTTATTATCAGTTCCTACTTGATGACTACACAAAGATCAAAAAAACGCTCTATGATTCTCAAGCTTAATCAAGTTTATGAACTTCTCAAGTAGTTAAATCTGCAGCTGCAAGGTCAGAAGCTACCTTAATTTTGTTTCTTGCGCACTATTGCCTAGTTGACAAAATTAGTGTGTAAAGACTCAATACTGGCACCTTAGTCATCGACAATTTCAGTAAAACAAAGACTTCTTACAAAAATCTTTGATGTTCATGAAGACAAACACTGAAACACCAAAATGAAATGCTTATTAAACTTATGCTTTGCCTTCTAATCTGTTGCTAAATACTAGAACTGTTAAAATAGCTTCTGAAAAAAAACCACCACCTCTTAGGATTTTGGACTAAAAACCCCAGTGAACTGTGCTTATCAGTTCTATTCCTACGAGTTGTCTGTTAAGAAATAAACACTGCTGAAGTAATTTTACTATGTGTTTTTGGAGGGTTTGTTTGTTTAAGAAGATCAAAAAGCAAAAGATTAAGAGTCTCATCCTGACAAAACTATATTCCTCAACATCCTGTGACTATGATTTTCTTTGTAGATGAGTACTGACTCAAGATGACTGTTGCTGAGAAAAGAATTTCTTACCATAATTTTCTCACGTGATTTTAACCATAATTAGACTTTGAGAATTCCTTCTTGCTTTGTTTTTGTGGTGTGTTTAAAAATATTATCTTTCACCGACCTTTAATAGTTATTTTTTTTACCTTCTATTGGACATACTTTTTAACTGAAACAGTCAAATCACCAAAAAATTCTGATAAATTATATAACAGATCCAAGTACCATTTTGTCTTTTTCAGACTTTTACTCCTTTGCACTGCAAGGGAATTATGGTTTGATCAGACTATTAATAGCAAAGTTAAGAAATAAAAGACTAAAAAATATTTAATCCCCTTTTTCAAAAAAACCACGAATCCAGAATGTTATTTTGTAATATCTAATTTATAAAGAAAAAGGATTTATTTTAATGCAAAAAAACCCAAACAACGTAGAGTATGAAAGTAAAATAAAATAAGAAGCGTTTCCTGAATTTTCAGAAAATAAGTTTCTACATAATTCTTTTAGAGGGTGAATTCCCGTATTTTATTTTTAGAATGAAGTGTTTCTAGAATGAAATATATAGTATATATAGCTTCTCTTTTCATGCACTTCAATTCTGAATTTCTAATTTTATGTTTAGATAGCTTAACACATAATGAGCATTACAATGATATCAGGTCTCAGATCAGAAAAGTCATACTGCTCTTTTAGATATATTTTCTTCAATATGCAGTGTAACGTAATTAAATTATGGTGTTCCAGAAGAACCTGCTAAAAATCTTCCTGCTAGTTACAGTTTAAAATATTTCAGATGTTTATAGCTCTGTCACGGTTGACTCTCCTACCACTAATGGACACAAGAGTTGTGAAAGAAAATGAAAGAAGTCAAGCAGCTGTAGTCAGGAGAAATGTTGGCTTCTGTGTCCCCTGTGAGGTCCTTTGTCAGGTTCAAAGGTTGTGATTACACTGCAGATTAATAACTTTATGAAGAGCACTGATTTTTATACTAAGATTTCATAATAAATTGAAACAATGAGGAAATTGCACCTAACTGGAAGAGCAATCCTTTTGTGTAATTTCCAGGAACAAGGCATGTATTATACTGTCAATTAGTTTAGAAAAAGCAAGACAGACGGCTGTATTTAGAATTTTAAATTTTTTTCTGAAATTGTTCCACGTTTTCACTGTGAATAGATAACATTAATATCTTGTAAAGGACTCTAAACTTTTTACTATCCAGCTTTGCTATAAGTAGGAAAACCAAAAACAAACTAAAAAACCCCAACCTTTCCAGTGCTCAGGCATATAGTAAATGAGATATTGCGGTTGCATTGAAATGTTAAATGCGTTACAGTAAAAAATGAAATGGTTTCATCAGAGAGCAATCTTTTGTAGCATTCAATTATACTGATTCAGATGGAAGTGTAACTTAGTGCATCTGAATGGTTTCAATTAAGTAAGAGATTCAAATAATGCACTGAGGGACACAGAGAGAAAGAAAGTTCGCTTTCAAAGGCATGAATTCATCCGTTAGTGTAAGCTGAAAAAGAAATATCCTCTTTGTGATTTTTGATGGGGGGCAGGGGGACTTCTTTTCTGTATTTTTAGATAACAAGACTTAAAAAAGAACTGTGAAAAGTGTGTTATAAACTAGAAGTCAATATAACTGAACTGAAGGAATGCAGTGTACAAAAATTACATATTGTATTACAGAGCATTAATAATATCAGTACATTTCCCTTATGTTACAACATGAGGGAAATTGCAATAACATTTTAATATTAAAAGAACCAGAGAAACTGACTATCAACGGGTTTATTAAAAGTAGGAGATTTTGGGGGGACATTTTTGTCCTTTTTCCCAAAAAATATATAACACAGATGCTCAATAAAAAAAAAAATATTTCTTACTATTGCGGAAGGAAATTTTTAATCCCTTACTTAAACAGCATAAAACATATGCAGAGCTATTAAAAAGAATGCCCTGCTATAGGGAAATACTTTATGGCACAACTCTTCGAAAATTCAGCACTGTCTCTGAAATTAGATGGAGAGGAGGACATGAGAGGATATTATAGTGTAGTAAAGCATTTTAATTAGATATTTAGCTAGAAAAGAAGCTGAATAAAATCGCAGTGCTGTCCCATCAGTATTTATTTAAAATACTAATTTTCATACAATATACAGCATGTTTAGATTAATTACAGATACTAAGTAGTAAATAGCACTCTTCCTAAACTACATAGTGATCTGAATAAATAAAATTTTCAGTACATATTTTAGTCTTGATTCAGAGCATATGATCACCATACAAGTGGTCTGTATTCATTTACATCACTGCTACATGAACATTACTCAGAGACAGAGCATAGAACTGATCAAAGTACTCTATACCAGGAGCAAATGACAAGAGGAGTGTTAGACATGTTCAAAATAAAGTTAAGCCTGGGCAAACAGGGCAAGGAAATTTATTATTTTAAATTTGGGGTTGTGTCTTAGCGTCAAAATCTACCTTAATTTGCCTTAAATTCTTCAAGTTTTGTGTTTTGTCTGTAACAGAAATAGTAAACCATCTCCTTGTCTTTATCTTGAACCATGAGCTTCTGCATTCTTGTGTTGTTGAGGAGGGTGAGTTAGAGTGGGTACTGTCTGTAAACTGCTCAACATCATCCAAATCACAGGAACTGACATACATTAATCAGTGTCAGAGGGAAGATGATGAAGGTATAAAAAATTGGAAATGTCAGGAAGATACATATAGGGAACTGTAAATAAAAGTCTGAAAGTGTTTACATTCTTCCATTTGGAGAAGAAAAGTCTTCTTGGAGACCTTATAGAGGCCTTTCCATACGTGAGGGGGGCTTGAAGGAAGATGTAGAGAGATGTTTTAGTAGGGCCTGCGGTGACAGGTCAAGGGTCAACAGTTTCAAACTGAAAGAGGGTAGATTTAGATTGAACAGAGGATGAAAATTTTACAGTGAGGGTGATATGACACTGCAACAGGTTGCCCAGAGAAGTTTTGTGTGCCCCACCCCTGGAAGTGTTTGAGGACAGGCTGGATTAGCCCAGTCTAATGACAGGTGTCCCTGCCCAGGGCAGGGGAGTTGGAACTAAATGATTTTTAAAGTCCCTTCCAAAACATTCTAGGATTCTATGAGTTACTTACAAAAGGATTAGTCATGTTTACCAAGCAATAGAGAGGGAAAAAGCATGAATATGTATGTATATATATAAAAATACAAATGTATGTACATATTCATATCTATATGTATACATTTGTGCTTTATTAGTCTGTGTTTTCACAGAAAAATATTTCAGATTTAAAATTTTTCAAACAAATGCATGTCAAAAAAATGCACCATTACTGCAGCTTCTAATAATCAACTTGAAGTCAACTTGTTTTTTCAGAATGTTTGAAATAGACTGTCTCAAGTGGCTATGCAAAGTTGATAAAACCTCGTGGAAAGCAATTTACTGGTACAGATGGTATTTCTTTCAAGTCACAAACATGCAAAATGTTTTCTTTATTACTAATTTCAGCAATTTATTCTGAGATCTTCTGCTTGTAAAATCAACAAAATTCCACTGACCTGTTTTAGAGCAGAGAAGAGCTCAATATTTTTAGTGCTGTGCTCAAATTTTTCAGATGTGAGATGTCCTCAAGCATCCATACATAGTTAGACAGACTAGCTCTGGAGGTTTATACACGGTAAAATTAAACATCAGTAAACTGCTGGAAGAATGAAAAAGTCAGATATCTCAAAGGTTCATTGGAAATGTTGGCTTTGAAGGGAAATGTTTTCCCACCAACTGCAGACATCAAGCATGAAAAAGGGAATTTGTTTTTTCACTCACCTTAAAAGTTTTGTCTTTGTACATTTTCCATTAACAAGACTATGAATGCGTATATGTTTCCTGACATTTTACCATCGGTGATATGTACTTTCTGAACTATCAGAAGTAAGAAAAAAAATCAGGTTTGGGAGCAGTCAATATCAGAAAGAAGAAGCAAAAACTGATGGGACATAAAAAAAATAACTTGTTATTGTAAATCGTAACAAGAAGTCTCTCAAAGACCTATTGCAACAACAACAAAACACACTAAAAAACCCAAAGGCATTGAGAACTGTCTACTTTGAACACAGTTATACTGCATTTTCAGCAAAGAGAAAAAGAGGAACTACTTTTTATATAGTCTCTTTTAAACTATATTTCTTCTTTACTCTAAATTGGCAATACAATATAACCATTACTGAAAATTAAGAGAATATTGATTAAAGTTTGGTTATCTTCCCTTTTGTTATGGTGCACATGTTGTTACTGAACTGAATACCATATGACTTGTTTGGAAATTCACATGTCATTTATGACTTATTATAAAAGGAATCAAAATTAATAAAAGCTTTTGACACACATTTAACTACCTACTTTATCACTCATTTTTTTAGTCATCTAATACTTTGCCAAAGTAGGAAATGTATCAAAAATAATGAATAACAGGAATCAAAACATATATGGTTAATTGAAAGGTTGTTATGGCTTAGAGATCTATGAATGCTTTTTGGAATTATTTTTCACTTTCATTATGCAATGAATATGCTCTGAAAAAAAGTTGTTAATGCACTCATTGAACAGTACTAAAGTACAAAACAGCGCAAAAGAACAATAGAAGTTCCCCTTATATAAGACAGAATAAAATACTATTAATTAGAAATTGTGACTATTGTAGAAGTGAGAGAAATAAGTGCACAAAGATTAGAAATGTGTCAAATAACTTACTGACAGTGAACATATATACTCACACTAGGGAGAAAACTTATCAACTGCATATCCTTTCTATAGGCCATGTGGCTAAACATACGCTCTTAGAGTCATTTCATTAGAGGCTGCAAAAGGATGCCTAGAGACTCTCCAGCAAAGATACAATTAGATTGAAGTTTCATTATTCTTAAACATGTTATGTTCCCCATTAGACAGTGATCACAGCAAAAATACTAAAGGAGATCTGTAGGATGCAAGATTGATTACAGACTGATTCAGCAGTGCAATCACTGTTTGGTGCAATCTCAGCATGAATGGAGTCCCCAGAGAGCATGCTGCTATCTGATAGCACTACAGTAAGAGAAAAATCAAACTACTTTTAGAAAGTAAATTGGTTGGGGTTGCATTACACAGGAAAGCATTATAGCTCAGATAGTCATTCTTCCTGGAATCCAAAAGCAGGTGTTCTAAAAACATTTCAGTGTTCAGCTGCACATAAAACACAAACCCAGAACTATTCAGTTACTTTAGTGGAGCTAGCAGAAACAAAGTACTTCATTTGAGTTATTGCAATGGATGCAGTTAATAGTTCTTTTAATATGCAATTTGCAGTCTCTATATTATATTTTTAAAATCTATCTCAAATTTCTTTTTATGTAGTTGTTTCTTTTTTTTCTTCTTAATTCTCCATTACCCAATAGAGTTTCACATCTGGAAAACTTAGCACAGAAGTGACTGGTGTTGTAAGGCACTAATATCAATTATCTGGTGTTAGGAGTTAGCAAATATTCACTGAATAAAATTTGCAACATCTGTTGTCTGTCTCAAACACTGTTAAAGCCACAGAAGGATTTTGCCATAAGATAAGCACAGAAAGGAGAGACAGAATAGAGGTAACTCCAGGCCTGCTGTGGTCAAGATCTGGTTAGCACATCCTGGTTAACACACGCAGACAAAAATTCCCATCTTGTCAAACAGTGTGAAGAAGCAACTGCTCCTACACCTTTCACCAGTCAAACAAAGACCACCCCAAGTTATGAGACAGATGCCATCTGTGAACACAAATGACCACTGAAGCCCCCTCAAATACACCTCAGTAGATACCTGGAACTTGGACTGTAAATTAAGCCCCCACAGCAGGAACTTGAGATAAGATAGAGGTGGTACTATTGTCTGGATGTTAACTGTGCTGAATCAGCTCCTACTGGGAAAAAGGTAATTCTGTCAGGGGGAGATCATAACCCCTGACTCATGGCCCACCAACCCAGCAGACCCACTGTCTCAAAGTAAGGGTAAGACTGAGCAATCAGACTAATCAGTATTAGAAGTTGGGGAATCATTTAACCAATAGCATGAGAGATCTGGATAGCCACTGAGCATTAATTCCTTTGTTTGCTAAGATATGAAATAAAAATAGTGAAAAGTTTTGCATGACCTTAGAACCTCTACCACTGAGAAGCTGAGGGTGAAGAAGGACCAACAGGATGCTGCTGAATTCATGGGTGATTACTGTCTGCTGCTCTCTCTCTCAAATTCATTGTTAAATCCATAGTGTTGACTTCAGCATATGGTCTTGTTTGCACCTTAATTCGGGCAGAGGCATCTCTCACTAATCTGTTAACATCTGTTAACATCAGCCACATCCTTTTTGTTTAAAGGCATGGTGTGCGAATTTCCTCCAGTAATGTGACTCCTCAGTAACAGCTCCTATATGTATACTGAGGAATAGAAATCCAAATTTTAAAATTACAGAGGAGTCTTAAAGCCTTTGCCAGTAGTGTACTGGAAAATTATTCCTATAACAATGATTTTGAGAAAATTTATCTTTCCTTCATTTGGAAGGAGAGAGAAGGAGAGAAGGAGAAAATTTTCTTAGATGTTTACACTTTTTATGTACCAAAACTTTGTGTTTCAATACTGTTCTATACTTTTCAGTAGATTATGACACAAATTCAGTGTTTGATTCTTTAGGTCTTTTCACATAGTTCTCTGAGTATTTTACAGAATTAATTGTATTCATTTCTGTACATTTCGCTTTTTTTGAATATAGCTATATAAAAATATGTGCTGTATATGCACTATTTTTCTGTATTCTTAACACTGACTCTGTTACACTAGTTTTGAGTGGAATGAAGGAGGGTGAAAGAGAAATGAAAACTGGCACCCATAGAACTTCAGCCAGTGGAGACTCCTCAACATCTGCACTATTCATAGAAGGTCACAGGAAACCTATGTTCCATCTTTTCTGCATTAGTAAGAGAGAAAATTAATGGCAAATGGTAAATATAACACATAAAAAATATGTAGCCAGCACTCCTTAGCAGAAATGTATAAAATGCATGTATTTGAAGAGGAATGTCATCAACAGGATTGAAGAATGAATTGAAAAATTCATCGAATGAGCAAAGTATTTTATTTCCAAAGTAAACAGCCCTTTATTTTGAAAATTACATTTTATCTCAATGAACAGATTACCTTTTAGTTGAGCACAAGTACTTTAAAATATTTTGCAGCATCAGGAATACTGCATTAACTTTTCAGTTTATGACCATTTTGATAAATAATACTTCACATATCATTGTGAATAGCTCATAATCACTGTATTAATCCTATTTTTAATTAATAATGAAATAATAAATGTATAGAATATTTTCTCTATTATTGATGTTAGTCTAATGTATTGCTTGACAAGAACTTACTTTTTATATCTTACCATATCTATATTGATGAAAAAATAGATTTTATTTTTTATTATTTTTTGTACTTTATGTATGCATACATATATATTTTGGGCAGGTTCAACCTCCAGAATAGATGACTGAGAGGGGACCTCAACAATGTGTATAGGTATCTGAAGGGAGCGTGTCAAAGAGGATGGAGCCAGGTTCTGCTCAGTGGTGCCAAGCAATAGGACAAGAGGCAATGGGCAGAAAGTGATGCACAGGAAGTTTCACCTGAACATGAGGGAGAACTTATTTTCTGTGCAGGTGACTGAGCACTGGAACAGATTTCCCAGAGAGGTTAGGGGGTCTTCCTCACTGGAGATAATCAAGAATCATCTGGATACATTCAAGAATCATTTGGACACAGTCCACTGCAGTGTGATCTAGGATGTCCCTGCTTGAGCAGGAAGGTTGGATGATGTGTCCTACTGTCATTCCACTTCTAACCTTATCCATTCTGTGATTCTGTAATAACATATACTATAGATATTAGAAAGAAAAACTTATAATGCACATCTACTTTATAGGAAATTCTACATGCCAATTTTTTTTTTCATTACTCAGGAAAGAAACATGCCAGTGTTTCAGAACTCCCAGTGAAATTGAACAATCTCTTTCAATGCCTAACATCCCAGCTTTCCCCACCTAGATAGCTGGAGAGTTAGACAAATGACAGGCCAGATACTCAACCAAACATAAGTACAATTTTCCATCTTGTGGGAAAACAGACACTTTAGGGACAGATGAGAAACAGAGCCCTTTCCCTTACTTAGCAAGATAACTGGGTGACTAACAAGGAGTCCAGGCTACTGAGGATCCAGAAGAGCAGCGCAGTTTAAGGAGCCCTTTGGACTGCTCAGAAAAGCTGTCTGGGCAGGTGGTAACTTGAGGAGTTAGCCAGATTTTACACTAGCCAAGGGGGACAGCTGGGTATGAGGCAAGATGAGAAGCCAAGCATTCTTCCTCATTTCTAGCCAACCCACCATCCTGTGGTCCAATTGGCAAGATAATGGCTGAGCACAGTGGCAGAAAATCAGATTAACTAGCAGCTGGCTGCTTGGTCAGGCTATCAGCATTTATGATTTTCGTTGGTGTTTCTGACAAAATCTGCATGTTCCCAAACAACCATTCAGTTCCATTCAGAAAGGTATTTTTCTTGATTAAAACCATCTGAAAAATAACCTCACCAGCTCTAGCTGAATATAACCATATATAGAACAAATATATGGCGAACAATATTTTATACCTCAATGCAATCACATGTAAGTATTTTATCGGAAACCTCAGGAATTATTTCTTCATGAGATTTCCAGATACCAAGAATAGGACAACTATTTATCTATCAGAAAAGGTCTGGTTTAGGCCTATTCTTCTTCAGTAGCTTATCTTTTCCAAGATAGTTGTTATATTCTGTCTGCTTTCGGTCATCCTGACTTCCTTAATGCCCACAATTTTTCTCTGATGTAGATTAAAAATCCTCCTTTTCTTCTTTTTCCTCAGTGAAAATATTACTGAGAGATGGATCTACCATATACCCCTCCAGTACCTTAGTATAAGCTTCTATCAACTTTTCTTTTTTTTTTAATATATATTGGTATTTCTTTAGTCAAGTTACCAAGATGCTTCACTTAGTCATTTAACAATTCAGATCTATGCCAATGAGACTTAAATTTTTAGAAAACATTTTAGGATAAAATAAACATAATACCGTGTTTTGCTATTCTTATTAAGTTGCCAATTTTAGACACTGACTACAGTCAATCTTATGTTCTGTAGTCAAACATAAAGGAAATTTTGCAGCCGTATAAATTACTGAAAAAGCAGGTGCTAGCTAGACTTAAAGTTGGTTGGGAAGTCTTTAAACCTTTAAAAGGTATTTTCTTTTTCTGGATTTTCCCAGTTTCTCATATGTTGGCATGTCATTCTGTGATTAGTGGTGGATCATATCCCCATTATAGGTAACTTAATAGTCACTTAGAATACACAACACAGAAAATAAACTGTATATACGTATATCCCATATATTTGGATTCAGGATTGTGGCCAAATACTATCACCATTGTAATTCACTGAGAAGGGCACCACTGATATAAAATTAATCCTGTGCATTCAGGGAATAAAAAAGGTTATCTTACCAATCAGATTCAGTTGTTACTTTCTCTGCTGTAATTGAAAAATTTTGGGTCACACCTGGATCCGAAAATTTAAGATGATCAGAGGTCTGGAGCACCTCTCATATGAAGACAGACTGAGACACCTGGGGTTGTTCAGCCAGGAGAAGAGAAGGGTCCAGGGAGATCTAGCAGTGGTCATCCAGTGCTCATAAGAAAGGGTGCTTATAAAAAAGAGGGAGAGATATTTTACGAGGACAGATATTGATAGGCAAGGGGTTTAAACTACTGGAGGAGAGATTTAGATTAGATCTAGAAAGATATCCTTTACTGTGAAGCTGGTGGGGCACAGAGAAGTTGTGCATATCCCATCCCTGGAAGTGTTTGAGGACAGGCTGGATGGGGCCCTGATCAACCTGATCTAGTGGGTGGCATCCCTGCCCATGGCAAGGGAAACTAGATGATCTTTAAAGTCCCTTCCAACTCAGGCCTTCCTCTGATTCCGTGAAACCTTCACATGGTTAAAACTAATTAAACTTGTCTACCAAGATAAAATGAACACATTTAAACATGCATATGTGAATAGGTCTGTCTTCATTATCTGAATCAGTTTGTTTAAAGATTTTAAAGATTTACAAACTTTAAAACAAATTTCATGGGTGAAATTATCAGTTTGCTTGGAATGCTGTTTTTTGCTGTTTGTTGTAGGCTTTTCTTTTTTTTTTTTTTTTACCAGAAACATATAAAGATCTCTTAATAGAACAAAAAAAAAAAAAAAAAAAAAGATTTTAAAAGCTTAGAAAAGGCATGCAAAGCAAAATGTGCTAAACTGGTAAGCCTATATACAATAAGACAAGGTGAAACAGGCAACTATTCATGTAGCCTCCTAGAATTGAGTACCTTTATCTTTGTCTGCATTTTGCTATACTGTATACTCAGAAAAATATCTGTTACCTATGCAACTGATAGCATAATTTTATTATTGTTAATCTTAACATAAGTAACACAGCTAAATGCTCAATAGATGTAGGAAATGAAACAATTTTTTTCTTAAACTAGGAAAAATTCTGGAACCCTAGTAAAACAGCTATTTGGGGTCCATGTCCTCATAACAGGAAGAAACTTTTTTTTCATTTTAAAGAGGAGAACTTTTTTTTCAGGCCATTAAAAACATAAAGGAGAGGTGAGAGAAGGTAAAGTGGTGTCCATCATGTATGTAATGTAAGTAAGGTGAAAAAATGTTTTATTAATCAGTCTTGAAATGACATAAACCCGGCATTTTAGAACTAGAGCATTTTTTTTCATTTCTACTCACATTAAAAAATAACTGAAACAAAATAACAATTCCAAATTCAACATTTAAACCTTGAACTTGAAAAAATTAAAATTTTTTTGGTTGAAATGAATACATTTTTTCCTTTTTGTTGTTCTACTCAGGCAGTAAGTAGTCTTTGATATCATCAGGGTACATCAGTAGAATAGAATACAGAATATTTCAGTTGGAAGGGACATACACCAATCATCCAGTCCAAACACCTGACCACTTCAGATCCACATCAGAAGTGTTTAGTTTAACTGTGCTCTAATTATAAAGCTCTGATTTTTAAAAATCCAATTATTTTTCCTGACCAGGCATGTTGCTACTGTCCAAGTCTCCACAGGAGAAAAACCTTGAATTTTTTAAAGTTGTTTCCATTTCAGATATGTTTATGCCAAGGTGAAACCTTACACATTAAACAGACTAACTTTACCTTCAATGAACACCAAACAAAACCATTCAAACAGCTTTGGGGAAAAAACTTAGTGTAGCTTTTTTTTTAACTCTTGGAGCTACATCTGATTCTAGTTTGTGACAACATTAAAAAATAACAAAAGGCTATATCACCCCCTATGGCTCTACAAAGAGCAAACCTGCTAGAAATGTTGAAATGGGAGGAAAAAGATGGAAACAGTAACTCACATGTTCCTGCATTCCTTGGGACTCACTGAGAGCTTCTATAACAGAGTTTCACCAGGTCATTCCTCTATTGGATTAAGAGGCAGATGGAGGAAAAAAGGTAAAGGTAAGAAACAGATGCTCTGTACAGCTTGATCCCCTGCTGATCTCACAGATAGAACAGCAGGTGCTTGCGCTGCTGCAAACAGCTATAAAGAACACACAGATCATCTTGGGCTACCTCTGTACCATTCTGGTGAAATGTTAAAACTGACATTTTGTCTCCTACAAAAATTATTAAAATATGGAAAATGTGGAAAATCCCCAGATTTACTATGACTTAAGTGAATGTTTGATCCATTGTACTATTCACCCTTCTTCTATAAGGCTGTATCACAGGATATTCATTCGTGTACGTGATGTGATATTTCTGGTGAAAATTTTATCAAAATGCATTCCCTTGAAAAAAAAAAAAAAAGACTAAATCATATTTTTTGACCAAAAAGCATAACTCTTTGAAAATTCTTGGTCAACTTTGGTAGTAAGACAAAAGAATTTGCACAGCCTATTGAATATCAAGTTATTGAATATAATCAACATTTGACTATGCTAGAGACTTGGTTCTTGATAAATCACTTATTTTTGTATGATTTAATTCCATGATGCTAAACAGATGCAACAATTTATTCTTCTTTTATTCAACCCCATGATGACAAACATCATTTTCTTCCTGAAGCTGCGGAGATTGTCATTCCCCCAGCTATTAATAATTTTTTTATTCACTGAACAGAAATTACTATTCCTTTAGAATTGCTAACTTATTTTTCTTTTGAGTGAAACCTTCTGAGATTTAGTAAGGAAATCGTTACATGAGCTGAAATAATTTAAAGAGTGTTTGCCATCTTGTGGAAGTGTTTGACTGAAATAAGTTGATTAATCCATGTAGCTGACCTAGCAATTTAGAAAGGCAATGTAGGTGCGCAGTTCAAATAAGCCTGAGAATGTATTATGGCCTCCTTCTCTGATACATTCACTGCACAGTAGTTTTACAGCAGTGCTTAAAGCTGTGCATTTGTCAATGTGGGTCCAAAATAGAACCTTATGAAGAAAAGCTAGGATATTTGATAAGGTAGAATATTTGCTTGAAATTGTGAGATTTGAGATGATCTTTGAATGGTTTCTATTATCTATGTGAATAGATAAACATATACGGTTATTTCTAGAGAGCTACAGAATAAGCAAGAAAACTGCTAAGTGTTCTCTTGCTCAAAGTCTTCCCTGAGGTCTTGGCCCCACTGGAAACTGTGGAGCCAGAATCTTTATTTCTGATACTGTTCTCTTGCATTCCCTGAGTTTCTCTCATGAGAGGTAAGATTAATACAAAATAATGACAAAAAGTACTGTGTGGACACAGCTTTTAGCTTGAAAATTGCAATAGGAAGGTGCTTCCAGGAACATTTAATTCAGATGGATTTAAAGATGGCATTTTAGCATGTTCCTGTAAAGAAAAGCAATGGTATTTATCTTCTCATTGTTAACAGATTAGGAATTTGCCTCAGGGAAATCTGGCTGTTCAGCAGTTTTGAGATCAGAATGAAAATAATTAGCCCTATGAAGTCTGAAATTTAGTTATTAAGTGGGATGTGTACAACATGAGGATATCAAGTTTTAGTTTAAGGTGTCTTTCCAACAACACAGAGGTACTGCACAGAACTCGTATAAATCAGGACATCTGCTCTAGTTGTGACCAGCACCAGCAGTTCAGGAGAACAAGACACTCTGAGAGGTCAGGGTATCTACATTCACATATCTCAGTTTAGATGGGTAACAAACACCACCAACCTTTTACAGACAAGTGGATTTCTCCTTATTTAAGCTGATCAGTGGTCGTTATATGAGGCAGTATCACCTGATAGATCCTTCTTCAAATAAATAAAAGTAAAATTGTTAATAGCTCATCTGCACTTCTTTGCTTCTTTTCCAGATGCACCCAAACTATTAGAGAGGGCAGATGTAGTCTGGAGCTTTCAAATAAGCTGCTCATACAATTATTATTTTTTCTCTTCTTGCTCTGCCAACCCATAACTGAATCATCTAATGAATCACAGCTGTGCAGGTGTTCTAAAAGTCTCATTTTGTCTCAGAAATACTCAAGTAGGCTTTACCTGCAAAGTGTTTGAGGTCTTATTTGGTCAAAATAAGAGTTCAGACTAGTGTCTTCCCGTTGGCCCCTTACTTCAGCAATATTTTGAACAGATATAGACAATGAGATGAAGCCCATGAGTGTCAAACCACAGAGTATCTCAGACCGTAAAAAAAGTTGATGAAAAGTGTTATAGGACTTCTTAAAAATCTTATCAGCGTGTTGTTGACTTATAATGGAAGGATCAGTGAAAAAAAAAAAAAAAGCCCCAAAATAAAGCGCATCACAGTTTTATTGTTATCTATGAATAAGAGAGCACAGAAAGATAAGAACTCCTTTTGTTAATTATTTTTGTATTTGTTGTATTATTTTCCTTGAAACAATAAGGAATTCTGTGTTAGTTTCAGACTGAGAAATGATACTTTAATCTCCTGTCAGTGACAGCCAGCAAAGTCAATATATACTTCTACGCTATTCTAGAATATAAAAAAATATGTATTCTAGGAGTACAGCAACAAAGAATGAATCATTTCGCTTTGTAATCTACAACTTTGCATACATACTTTTAATACTTCTATCTAGAAGCTTTTGCTTTGCAATCATATTGGCAATGAAAAATTCCTTTGTACCGGGGACTTTATTAACATCTACGTATCAAACCATTCTTGGAAGAATGCACTGCAACTGACTGCTGTCAAAAATTAATAATCATTGCATGGGGTCTGGAGCAAAGGGTAATAATATATTAAGTAATACAAAAAGGTTGCCTGCCAAGCAGTAAGCAAAGAACTTCAACAGAAACAGGACTGAGAAAATTCTTGTGTACAAATATAATCCTATAAACTAGAAATGTTTTCACTTCTTTTGATGAAAATTTATTAATTTTTCAGCTATCTCTGTATAGGAACTTAAAATATTGATTAAAATATTGCAATGGATTGTCGCTGCTGAACTCTTGTATTCTGATATTTTTGTATCAGTGAGAGAGTTGATCTGTAGATGATCTGTAAATTCCTTCCAACCCAAACCGTTCTATAATTGTGTGATACCAGTTTTAGCAGCAACTCAACCAACTTTCCTACTGAAAATGTAATATTGTGGGAAATAAAATGTCATTTACACTATTTGTCATTGGTAACATAAAGCCATAACAATCATATTCTTCCATGCATGTTCTCTTTGTGTATCAGTCTTGAAAGAAGTATCCTCTTTTCTTTGGAAGTACTATGATAGTGTCAGAATTGATGACAAAGTTTGGTATAGCAGTAAAAAGCTGAAACAGCAAAAACATAAATAAAAATATATTACAGTAATTCACAAGATAATTGTGTGGGTTTTTTTTTTTTAAAGCATTGGTTTCTTTATCCCTCTAGCTACTTATTGCTGTGACAGTTACTGACACATGTCCTGACAGAAATGGAATTTTCTAGACAGCATGACTGAGCAGTTGAGCACTCAGCAGTTACTGAACTGAATGTTTCCTCTCTGAAATAAAGCCATGGGGAAAATAGTCATCGTTCCTGTCAAGATCCAGCCCAAACAGTTTACACAAACAGCACATTATTGGCACATAAATCTACAATCTCAGATACTAGTTTGAGTAAAAACATTATGTTAACATTTGAGACAATTAATTGTCCCTTATCACAACTTTGCATCACAATTTTTTATGGTATTATTCATTCAAGTCTCTTTATAACACTTTATAAACACTTTTAAAAGATACATACTCTTTAGTTCTTCATGTTCTGCAGAAATAAGGTGGTGAATATTGGGAAATGGTGCAGAGAAGCAGAAATTAGTCTATTACTGCTCAGTTCTGGTAGTCTGTTAATTAATCAGCTTTGGAAAACCAATCAATATCTTGAATGTATCAGGACTATTCAGTTTATTCACTATAAACCATGAAATCAAATAAAACTTGGCAACTTGTAGTCATGTGACCAACCAAATCCTAAACAATGGAAGAAGGCTCAGAATCACAGAATCATTTAGGTTAGAAAAGACCTTAAAAATCATTGACCAACCTTTGACTGATCCTCACCTTGTTAAATAGACCATGGCATTAAGTGCCACATCCAGTCATATCTCGAACACCTCCAGGTACGGTGACTACACCCCCTCCCTGGAGAGCCCATTCCAATGCTTTACAACACTTTCTGTGAAAAACTTTTTCCTAATATCCCATCTAAACTTCTCCTGGCACAGTTTAAGGCCATTTTCTCTAGTCCTGTTACAAGCTGCCTGGGACAAGAGACTGATCCCTACCTTGCTACAACCCCTTTTCAGGTAACTGTAGAGTGATAAGGTGCTCCCTGAGCCTCCTTTTCTCCAGCTAATCAACCTGAGCTCCCTCAGCTGCTCTTCATATGATTTCTGCCTTGGAACACCTGAGCACAAGTGATGTACCTATGAAGCTCAAGGAAGAATGTAGGGGGGTGACCACAACTGTTGTAAAGGAAGACAAACATCACAACATTAAGGGGATCAGGAGACCAGGGCATAGGATTTGGTTTAGATATATAGCTGTATAAGTTGAGTGAATCAACTGGCATATCAAGTGGACAAATTGTGTAAACAACCTTCTCTGAATTACTTGGGGAAAAAAAAAGTGTGAATTCCGCTCTGACCAAGCCAGACCAGCATGGGGCAAATATATACAGCAGAGTCCAACAAGGAGTATAAAAACTGAGCAACCAACAAAATGAACTTTGAAGAGAGCAATGGGCTTCACCTGTATTCCACCCATGTATTCCTTCCCACTGGGGACAACCAGTAACATGATGGTGAGCATATTTTAGACTGCTGATGAGAATCAGGTTGGTATTGTAATCCAATTGCATGTCCTTGTGTTATGATTATATTACACTTCTGTTGACTCTAATAAAATCTTTTGTAATGTCAAATAAATTTAAATAAGTACCTTTAGTATTAAGACACTAAATCCTCCCTGTGTGGAATATCTAAAGAACTTGCTTGGACACTGACAGGGATGTTAAGAGATTGTTGCTCTGAAAATTGCTAAACTAAATACCACTGCATGTATTATAATGTGTATTTGACAGACCAATAATAACAATTGATTGTTAAAAATAAAGAGGCTAGTAGAATGGGCCAGACTTATGTTAATGGCATTGCAAAATCTGTCCAGGAAGTTTTCTTCTAAAGTTTAGAGAAAAAAAAAAAAATCTTTAAACCAGTCAATGATAGCTATTACAGAAACCTCACAACAGAAAAAAAAAAAAACAACCCAACCCCAGAACCTTTGGTAGCATCAAGGATCTAGTTCAATTAAAAGACTTACCAAAGTTATAAAAAGACAAAATATTTATGTCCTGATACCTTAAAGTAGTCAAATACCCCAAAACTTTGAAGAAAATGGAAACTATGAAGAGATGTGTATCTAGTAATCTGTGAATTATCTACAAAATGAAAGGTTTGAAATTTTATTTTGATGTCTTCAGGGATTTGAAATTTAGACATCTGCATCCGAAGAAACATTTGAAAACATCAATGCTCCGTTGTTTCACTGATGGAGTAGTATTAGCTCAGGTATCCTCTGAAACCGCATCTAGTTTGTAAAGGATGTAGAATCCCAGAATAATTTAGGTTGTAAAAGGCCTTTAAGGCCATTGAGACCTACTGCAAACCTAACACTACTAAACCCACCACTAAACCATGTCTGCAACTGCTACATCTTTTAAATACCTCAGGGAATGGTGACTCAATCACTTCCTTGGGCAGCCCGTTCCAATGTTTGACAACCCTTTCAGTGAAGAATTTTTTCCTACTGTCCAACATAAAACTCCCCTGGTACAACTTGACACCACTTCTTCTCATCCTATTGCTTGCAACTTGGAAGAAGAGACCAACTCCCCCTTCATTACCTTTCAGGTAATTGTGGATAGCAATAAGGTCTCCCCTGAGCCTTCTTTTCTTCAGGCTAAGCAGCCCTAGCTGCCTCAGCTGCTCCTTGTAAGACTCATTCGCTAGACCCTTGACTATGACAGCTGGTGAGGGGTCAGTAGCTCTGACCAAGGAAGCTGTGACCGGTCCGGAGAGATGGTCCCAAAAGAGATCACCTTCCTGAGGCCTGATGTCTTCCCTCAGCTGCTGGCCAGGAGGGTCCTTGCAGAGGCTGTCAGCTCTTTAGTGATTGTCAGCTCGTGATTCCAGCTCAGCTCTGCAGGGCAGCCTCCAGGCCAAGCCAGACCAGAGAGAGACGAGAGGCCCGTGTAGCTGTTCCGCATGAGGCAGCTTTATTGGTGGCGAAGGGGAGCCAGGGACGAGCTCTCTCTGCCCTCACAGGGGCAGAGGGCTAGCTTTTATAGGGATACAGGGGGTGGATATCAGAAGGTAAGGGCCAATGGGTTACAAAGGATCTGCATAGGGTCTCCCAGAGGATTCTGTGTCTGTCTTCTTCTTGCCGTAACTGAAGCAGTTGCCTTTCCAGTGGAGTTCTGCTGGGAGATTTGAGCAATCTCCTTATCTCAGCAGACGTCCCTCCAGGACAGTGGCTGGGCATACCCCACACTTCACCAGCTCTGTTGCCCTTCTCTGGACTTGTTCCAGCACCTCAATGTCTCTTTTGAAGTGAGGGACCCAGAATTGGACACTGGATTCCAGGTACAACGGGATCATCACTTCCCTAGTCCTGCTGGTCACACTATTTCTGTAAGCCAGGATATCACCATCCTTCTTGGCCACCCGGACGCACTCTGGCTCATGTTTATCCGCTGTTGACCAGCACCTCCAGGTTTCCATCAGGCAGATTTCCAGTCACTCTTCCCCAAGCCTGTAGTGAATCATGGGAATGTTGTGACAAGCACTTGGCCTTGTGCTCCACAACTCATACAACTGACTTTTTTCCATCAATCCATCCTGTCCAGATCCCTCTGCAGATGTATCAGTGTGGTGTTCCTAGCCACATTCTGTACTTAGTAGCCAGATACCAAAGGATATTCTGCTAGAGCCATTCTTTCTGCTAGATCGGATCAATGATCTGATAGGAATGTAAGAGATGCAGAACCATAATGAAGCGAGGATGAGGGAATATATGTCAGTAAACCAATTTAGATCTTTTCAGCTATGCTGAAAGCCCTCCTCAGTGAGGCACTGTGAATGTCAAAGGAAGCATGAAATATCTCCAGTGCCAACTTGTATGAGTCACATAAGGGTGATTAATTGATTGAAATCCATATGCATTCTTAACCTTTCTTGTCTCTCTGTTCAACTAATTGCTCTTTAACATTTCCTTCTTCACATACCCCTGGTGAATGCATTACTTAGAAAACTTCATACAATTTTCCTTTCTTCTTCTCTAACTGATTCTACTTTGTTTTCTGCCTATGATGTAGTCACTACAGGGTACACGTTCTTTACCCATATGCAATATTCTGTACTTTAATTCTAATGGGCCGAGCTTCATCTCAGCTATCATTAGTAGTGTAAAACCTAGTCACATACATCCAATCAGTCATCCTGGCTCCCTGCCTTCAGCAGTAAATGACACTGAGAAGGTGATACATTCCATCTATTAAAGATATCAGTCTTGCAGTGGGATGACTTGACTTCTGAAATACTTTGTCTCCCCCTCTCTTTCTTTCTCTCTCTCTACTATCTAGAGATGAGTTGTTTTTAGGCTGTACTCATAATTTGGCTCCCAAATATCTAATTTTAGTTGAACTGCATTATCAGCCTTGGTTCTTAGACACCATGAATGTAGTTGAAGATACTCTGTGTTTACAAGACTCAAAACTGTTTTTTGAAGCAAGCCATATAAATGTCAATACCCTAATTTCTCTAATCAAAATGTATGAATTAATTGACTGTTTGATTTTTACCCCATGAGGCATTATTAATATTTATGTATTTCTCCAAATGAACACTATAGAGAAAACAAGGTACCTGAAAGAATTGGGTTTTTTTTCCTGTAGTTGCAATACGTACTGATCATAGAACAGCATGTGACTTTAGGACTGAAATTCTTGATTCAATAATGGACTATAACAGAATATTTTTTAAATAAAAATGAGTAGATTTGATGGCTTTACATGGAATAATGTTTCAGGAAATAAAATGAAAGATGACAAATCAGGAATGATCTAAGAAGTAAATAACATATTCATATCCGACATCAAATGTCATGTTAAAAAAAAAAAAAAGTGAGGTAGGAGACAAAATTTAACTACTTGTAGAAAACCCTCTTAATTTCAACTTCATTTTTGGAATTAGTAAAAAATTCTGCTTTTTTTGTTTGTTTGTTTGTTTATGGTCTGTTATTATTTTTTCATTAAATCTAATAAATAATTTTCCATTTCATCTTCATTTAGCTTAACACTGAAATGTTAGGCAGAATGATCTGAATATTTGCAGTGCAGCACCCCATAGTACAAAAAGCACAGACTGCTGGTTCCCAAGTAGAGCTCTACTCATGTCAGATTTGTGCCATTTTATATGGAAAGCTCCACTTCACCTCCCCACCTCTCCTTCTCTCAGTGGACAAGTATTGATAGAAGTACCATGCCAAGTTTTCTTCCCGTGCAGAAGGTACAGGTAATGCTGAACTTCAGAGCCTCTGTTTCCTGTTCCCACCCCACTTCTCTTCATGCTAACCAGAGTTTACCATCTGTAGGGAGGGGATCCTGCAAGAATGGTGAGATCAGCAAGAATTTTTTATAGGGATCAGAATAAAATTTTTACATATAACAAGCGCTTCTAATGCTATCACAGGCCTCTTTTCAGTGCTACTGTATTTTTCTTTCCCCTTTTATAAATGAACAACAGTAACAAGAACAGTAATGATGGTAAGCAATTACATTTTTTCCCAAAATGCCATTAATAAGAATTAAGAATTTTAACACTCTGATACCATACTGATTTTTATAATATATGTTTACAATAAGACTGATGCAGATAATGTAATTTTCAAATGTTACTACTTGCAAAAGAAAACAGTAGCACAGACAGACTGGTTCCCTTTATGCTTTATCTGTTCTTTATCTAATGAGGTAAAAAATAGAGTAAATATTTTTATATATTACAAAAAATGTCTGCAATGTTTATTTTGACGTGACATATGTTCTGGTGGTTTTTTAAATAGAAATCATACCAATACCAAAAATCACAGAAATGCAGAATGATAAATTAAGACCAAATACAGCAAGATAGCATACAATCTGAAGTAAATGGTATTTTGTTAGTGGTCATTGAGTGGTATATTCTGTGATACAGCAGTGTCTACTGTTATGGCATTAATATGCAGCTCTTGTTTTACTGCAGACTTACAAACTATTTTCATTATCTCTCATTGCAACATACTTTTAGGAAAAAGAAAAAAACCCCAATATTTATATTATTTTAGGACAACTTTCAACATTTCATAAATGCTTTGATCATATTTAGATTTAGAAAGAAGAGACAACAAACCCAACAAGTCACAATTGATATTATAGGATGACACAAGAGGACCTTTCTACTTTTACATCTTGGATCCATTTTTCTAGAAATATTTTCATTTATAGTTGTCAGGAATAACTAGTTTTCTATGGAAATGCGCGGACAACAGATTTCCTACAATACCACATTCATCTGTTTTAAATTCTAGCTAATGCTAAGCATAGGCATGAAGCAGAAGACTGGATATTTTAATTATCTTTTTAGGGTAATTTTTGCTAAAAATAATTCAGGGTATCAAAGTTGTAGTGAAATGTTTCAGAATAATGTCTTTCTATGCACTATAATGTTCTGTGTTGTCTCACATTCATTAGATAGAGAATTTAAAAAAACAAAATGTAGTGAGTGTATCCTTAGCATCTTCTGTGATGCATCTTTTCACCACTATGAAAGTGTATCCACTAATTACTTAATAGCTATTCTAATATGAAGGTAAACAAAAGCTAATTAAAATTTTCAGTTGCAGTTCTTAACATCAAAATATTCGTATGTTGGAATAAACTGTGCAATATGGATTTTTCTTAAAGAAGTATGGAAACTTTGTGACCCACTTCTGTAAATATAACTGCTTTCCATTTACTGGCTGCTCAGAAAAGTGTGTGCCTTGGAGACCTCTAAAGCATGTTGATGGAACACTCTCCTGAAGTCTAATGTAAGCTGCTATGTGTTTGACCACACAGCAGAAATAGAAAAGATTTTTAAAAAGGACAAAAAATCCAAACAAAAAATATAAACTGATGCAGAAATCTATTTCAGATGTGTAAGCAGTTTTTTATTACACAGTATCTATCTATCTACACTAGGTATTTATAGCATAGCACTAAATTGCTAACTAAATGTTGAAATTATTTTTATACAACATTAATGATTATTGTTAATAATTTCCTGGCAAAAATGCAAAACAAAACATACAATATAAATAGTACACAGATCAGTTACATATTTTAAAAAGACATTGCTAACACAATTCTTCCTAGAACTTGACTGAGGGTGTGTATAACAGTGTTTCAAGCAGTCTACTGCACCTTATTTTTCAGCTCTTTCCAGAAGAGTGATTTTAAATTATTTAGAAAGGTGATATTTCTTAAAAGCTTTAGTAAGCATATCCTGCTCATTTTGTCTGTGCATTCCACCTTTATGAAAATTATTCAATCATCTCTCATACTGTGTCAATATCAGGCAAAAGCTAACACTTGCATTACAGTTTCTACTAAATTCATATTGGCTTAAGACTGTAGACAGTGAGGGCCATCAAAATGTCTCCAGCACCCAGGATTTTGGTGGAGACAGAATGTCTCTCTAGACTTGTGAGAATATAGAATTAAATATTAATTTGACTTCTAGGTAGGGTTTTAACATTTATATTATTGAAGGTACAGTGGCAAAAAATTGATAGAGTGCCCCTAATGTGCTTATCAAAACCAAATTTTATAACATCTCTGGTAATATTTGTCATAGGTTAGCAAGCATAGTCCCGGAAGGGACGTCCTTGCTAAG
>NW_024582073.1:11179132-11299038 GCF_017639235.1 Corvus kubaryi
GGGAGGAAGGGGGAGGAGGAGAGTTCTGAAGGTGGTATAATTTTTTTCTTCTTTTAGGTCTGTTAATAAACTTCTTCATATTCTTTCAAGTTTGGTGCCTGTTTTGCATTTCTCCTAATTCTTATCTCACAGCAGATAAACAGTAATGAGTATTTTGGACCAAACCACTACACTAAATTGGTGTTTCTGCCCGGTTACAAACCGAACCCGCGACAATATTATTGCCACTATCTTCCAGGTCTACTAGACTGTAGTGCTGTACCACCCTCATTCATAGTTGATTTCCCCAAACCAACTTCTTAATTATTCCATGTCATTGAGATGCACATAATCTACAAAAGGTTTAATTGGCTTCTTCCCATGAGGAAAAATTGACTTGCTGAATGATTTTTAAGCATCTCTAATTACTTATTTTGTAAGTATACCTGTTATCTTGAAACTGTTGCACTTAAAATCTTGATAGGGGCAAAGGAAATAGACCATATATGAAGTGAAGAACTTACTGTTGAACAAAATCTATCTTTTTAAAAATCATTCTAACAGGTAAAATTATTGAATTCAGATGGAAAGCTTCATTCACAGGAAGATGAAATAGTAATGCATCTTCCTCTCCTCCCTGGTATGTCTGGATGTCTTCTAGTGCAATGCTCAATTCTTGAGGTATTCCTCCGGGTCTCAGGGCTCACACATCGTTATGTCTTAAGCAGACTGTTGAGGGGAAAGTATGACATGACAACAGCATCCTGATATTGAATACCTAATATGTTTACTTAATGATAAGAATTGTTCTGGAAATTATGTTCTAAACTTCTCTAACTTGGTATTTGAAATGAGGAGATACCTACAAATTGAAGGTGAAAACAGACATTAAAAAAGTGTGGTAGAAATGAAATCCTTAATATTAAGATACAAAATTTGTAATAGTGATACTAGTTTTTAAATACACAACTATGCCTGTCCACATATAAGTAATCAGACAGACAGCAACAGGAATGCATGGAGGAGTGAAGTCTTTGGGTTGCTTATTTTTCTATATTTTTCACGTTTTTTTTCAGATTCTGTTCATACATTATTTCCTTTAAATATTGACTTCTCATTGTTAAGGGAAAATTTTGCCTTTTTAGAAACTAAAGCTGCATTTTATGGATTATTTTTTAAAATGTGGTTTATATCTGTAGTTTTTTCCAGCTTTTCATGTGCTCTGATTGTATATTGCATATTCCAGGGTTCCGGATTCACTCATGAAATTTTGACTTTCCACACGTATACTAATGGCAATCTGCTCTATTTTTCTTTAAAAGCTTCCATCCCTGAAGTGCCCTTAGCATTTCCTGGCTGTTTTTAAATCACCTGTGTCTGGATGTCATTCGATATCCTGCAAACAATCAGTAAACAGAAAAAAAAGGTTGGTTGGTTTGTTGGCTTCCAAAAAGATGCTGCGCATACCCTATCTTTGCTTAAAATACATTCTTTATTTAGAACAGTAATCTGGTATGTCTCCATGGCTTTTTTAAATGTTGAAAGTTCACTTTTCAAGGTCAATTTCATTGTACTGGAGATCTTGAACTCAACAACATTTCTGTTACTCTTTTCTGTCCCATCAAATGAGATCTCTGCCTTAGTAAGGAGTAAAAATATCATTTTGAGTTCAGTGTATTTAATCTCCAATCCTAGCTCTTCTTTTAATTATTACAAGTAGGCTGTGATCTGATCATTCTTTGAAGAGCTAAATATTAAAATATTACTACTAATCTGCTTAAAAATTGATATTTTTCTTCATAATAGAAAAAAAAAATATGTTAGAAGGGTACTGCAACAAATTCCATCTTCACAAGCTTTTGGTATGAATTAATCCCTACAAGGGACAACCAAAGCATAGGATTTTCATATGTAAAATATATTTTCTTTTCTGGCTTTGTGGATCTTATTTTTCCATCCATAAGAGTGGCATTAGGCATTTTTAAAAGTAGAGAGAATGTTAGCAATTAACCTGAGAAATCTTTCAGTGTTAAGATGACAGTTTAGTCTTTCATTCTAATAACATGAAGGCTTTTCTGGTTATGAAAGGGCAATCAGGAGATCATGAGAGCACAAGATGGCTCATTTTCTTTCCATCGAGGTCGCACACAGCAGAAAAGGACTGGGTATCCAATAAATTCTTTTTCACAAAATTTGTTCAATGCTTTGCTGTTACTTCTGAAAGGGATAGTGAGATGCCTTTAGAACTGAAGTTCTGGAACCTGAGTGGAGTGGTGTGTGGAAAACTTCAAAGAATCATTTTGGATAGGGAGTTGGACTATCAAATACTGATCTCTTTAGGGAATGGAATGATTCAGCCTTCTCACAAGAATTTGAATGATGTGTAAATGTTCCAGGGAAGATTTCAGTTGAAAGGTATACTAACCAAGGAATAAAAAAAGTAAAGATACTGAGAATCTGGGGATCACAGTCAGAAGTGCTCTTTCACAGTTTTCTCTCAGGTAGCTGGAAACTACCTTTGGCAATTTGAGCTTTGCTATAGTTTGTGGAGGTTTTTTTTGGTTTGAGTTGGGTTTTTTTTTTTTGGTTTGGTTTGTTGTTATTCTTTTGGGGTTTTTTAATAAAGGTAATTTCTCTTTGGCTTATATTAATACTAACAAACCTAGGTCACCCATTTGTATTCTTATAAGTACTATGTAAATATAGTGAATTTTGAAGGGTGAGAAGTAACTGTAAACGAAATGCAAACAGTGTAAACAATCATAATTAACTTTTCAATATAACTTTCCTATGAAATAATAAAGTAAGAATTGTCTGTAAAAATTGATTATGATGGGTACATTCTACTCACTTTATTAAAGACAGTATACAATATGTGAGTGCCTAGACTTCAATCTAGGTATACTAATAGCGAAGATTCATAAGAACATTTCTTTATAACCTGAGACATCTCTGACAGAGATATCACTGTTAATGACTTTTTCAGAAGCTCATAGGGTGTTGTATGTTTGTGTGGTTTTCCATTTTTAACGGAAGCATTGCAAAGAAAAGCAGTGGTTAAGGTTACCATTCACTGTGAGAGACAAAACAGACTATAAAAATATTATATCACACAGAGAAAACAAAACTACTTGAGAGACATGTACATCATTACAGAGAAATTCCTAAGGGAATTATCTGAAAATTTCTGGTAAAGCACATTTTGATCATCCCATACTTCATTTTTACATCTTGATATACAAGCAGGAGGATCAGACATGATCATACAAGCCAAAAAGCAATTATTGCTTTCAGAACTAGTTATCAGTGTTTACTTTTCCATACCATGCTTTCATTACAGCTTATCTGCTAATTTCTCTGTCCCATCTCTGAATTATTAGCGTGTACTGCAGGCTACAATCGGCAGGCTATCAAGGATGTATTATTAACATACTGGATTTCATAAAAGGCAAATTACAAGTGGAAATACTAATGAAAGAGATTATAGGCACTGCATTGATCAATATCTTAAATATAGGCTGAGAAAAGGTGAATTAGTTAGGGTGAAACCTGAAAACTTAGGATAATGCTGGTTATATTGGTATGATTACATGACATGATATAATTTCAATGCCATTTTTTAGCAGGAGGTTACACTAACTGAGCCAGAAGACACTTCAGAGCACTAGATCCATGTAAAAAAAATACCCTTTTCTTTAAATAACGCATTGTACAAAAAGATTCCCTTCCTCCTTCTGCTGGAGACAATGATCTAGAGTTCAGTCTTCCTGCTGTCAGTCTGTCATTAACTCAAACAGCTGTGAAGTAGATACAAATACATCTGAGAGGTTCTGAGGGAGCCATAGCTCTTTCTGAATCCAAATTTTTAATACAGTGTTTTATCTGCAAATAAGGAACATTAAGACTTTAGGTACAACACTTTTGTATATTAAATTACAGAGAAGTTACTGTACTGCTGCTGTGAGATTTTAATAGAACTCTTGAAATCAAGGTGTATGATAAGCAGAAACTAATGTATTGCATTATGTTAGGGGAAGGAAAATGAAATTCCTGGTACCCAGCCAAAACTCACATAACACCTAAGTAGTTAAAGATTAAATTCCCCACAGGACTGAAAACTTCAGGTTCATGGGTGTTTGCACAGTCAACACATCATTTTTTTACAAATGTTAAATACTAGCCTTTTCTTCCTGATCATACCTGCAGAGCTACTGGTGTTGTTTACTAGTAGGTGTGTTGGAAATGGATAAAGAAGTTTGTAATGTACAAAAAAAACCCTAAAACAAAAAACCCCACAACATAAGTACACCTGCAAACCTTATAGACCACCAGTAAATGTTGCTCTGTAACAAAATACTGAAAATGTATCAAGAAAAAATTTTCAGATCAAAATTAGGAATAAGATTTAGAGATAATTCATCATGCTCAGTAATAACATCTGATGTAGGGAACTTTCTCCTAAATATTTAAATATTCTACTTGGATATGGAGAAGATAGTTTATGTCTGAGATTCAAAACCAGAAAAGGTTTAAGGAGAAAGACTGTATACGAGCAAACACACCAAGAGCAACAACTCATACAGTGATAGGGGACAGGCACTGAGTTGATAGTTCCTTTTTCTTTCATTTTTGCTTTTATTTATTCCTGATATGCCAAAATCAAATATCAGCAACCTTTTTATGCCACCAGGTTATTTCTGCTTCTTGCTTTACTTAAATCCAGGCCTCGATACACAACAATACCTGATTCTGCCATCATCTGCTGTCTGCTGCCTTGAGCAACTGACAACATTGCTTTGCTTAAAACTGCTCTGTTCCTGCCTATTGTGGCAGAAATCTCTCTGCTGCATAGATCTTTAAGAAAGCTTGTTCTGACTTCTTGACTTTTAATAAAAAAGGAGAGTGGGATCCTGTCTTTGTATCACAGAAAATCTGATAAATAATCTTTAACATTCAAACAAAATAGATGTTTTTCGTATTGCATATGCTGCTATAGAGTAATAAATTCCAGCATAGGCATGTCAAGAAACTCTTCCAACCTAAGTTGCTCCAGCAGTTCAGGATCCAACAATGCTAAGATCCAATATTCCTTTCCCCTATGCTTACTGACAGTTTGGAAGAAATTATGAAAATAGGATTAAAACCTGAAAATTTGTTAGCTTTTTCTATAAATGATTTCACTTTCCTTCCTTCAAGGCTTTTCTCCATAATAAATTCTCTTTTAAACAACATACAAAAGTGGTGTCCTGGTTCTGGCCAGGGCAGTGTTAAATTTTGCAGTAGCTAGGAGGGACCACAGCCAGGACTCAAAGGTTACTTTATACCACCTCACATCATTGTTGGGGCAGGTGGGAGGGAGTCTCTTGTGGAGAGAAGGGGTTCCTTCCAGTCGAGTAAGTGTGGCACCAGTTCTAAACTGGAAGGAGAGGTTGGGTGGTGCCAGTTCCAAGGAGAGGGAGCAGCTGGGTCATGCCAGTTCTGAGCTGGAGGGATTGGTCAGGGTGGCATGGCTGCACTTCGCAGTGAGCATTTTTCCACGTGAATCGCTCTCTTTCTTGTACACTTTTGTTATTATTGTTGCTGTTGCTGTTCATTTTCTTATCTCATTGATATCTCCAGTAAATTGTTTCTATCTCAACCCATGATCTTTGCCTTTTGTGCCTCCACTTCTCCTCTCCAGCCAACCGCAGTGGGGGAGGGCAAGGGGGGAACAGGCTACTGGAATGCAATTTGGAGAGTCTCCGTAGAGCACTTAACTGGAGAGTACCATTCCTAAACCATGACAGGTGGGTTTTGGTTGAGATTTTTTTTGTTGTTGTTTTGTTAGGTTTTTTGGGGGATTGTGCTTTTTTGGGGGGGAAGGGTGTGTTTCTTTTTAATATATTTATATTGCATATTCTTTAAAGTATATATTATCCTTGAGGCTTTAAGTAGGAAAAAAGATCAATTAAATACACTCTCTTCCCTGCTTCTTAGCCACAGGGGTCACTCTATGCCCCTCCTCATGTTCGTAACTTCCCGGTGTTGTCAGATATATCTTGCTTCACCAGTTATTCAAATTACTTACAGGTAGTTTGTTACATCTCTAGCATCATAAGAACATCTGTCACATTATGCTGCACAGAAGTCAACACTGACTTTGCTTCTAAAACTTACAGTTCTCTGGCAAATTTTGTAGCAATTATAGGCGGCTTATACCTTAGTAAAATCTGAGTTTCAATTTAAATCTGTCAAAGAATTATCATAAGGAACATGTATTTAAAGGCTAAACAATGTTATGCACTGATGATTCTAATTAAATATAACAAAAAAAATCCTGGTTTTTATGTCTGGAAAAATTGCAAAGGAACATTTCATATAAAATTCTATCACTCCAAAATAATTTTGTATAGATTATTTCAGCTATCATGTTCTGTCATCTGAAGGTGCCAGATAACATTTTAATAGAAGAGATGAACATATAATGCAGTAGTCGTGTATATTGCACCAGTGTTATGTTTGGAAAAAAAGTGGAGTGTAGAGGGTTTCAGAATTCTCACAGAATATTTACATTGAGTTATAATAATGCTCTCTAACATGCGGAAGCTGCAATGTGCTTTCATAGTCTGCAGAGTTTGTTAGCATGACAGTAAGCATATGCAATTCTCTCAGCCTTTAAGAAGAAATGGGTTTTGTTTGCAGTAAAAGAAAGAAACCCTCAAGTCAGTTTATCAATATCTTCTCTCTTAGTTTTAACTGCTTTCCTGTTTTATACTGTATGACAGAGGGAAGAAGGTTCAGATAATTTTAGACTCGTGTTAATTGGTGGAAAAATAATGAAAAAGCTTTCATAATGCATATCAGAGTCAGAAAACTGTCATGCTGATGTGTAAGATCTACTCGTATCTGTAGCCAGTCCATTGTCTGTGTACATTTCTTAAATATTAAGCCAAGTGATCGGTCGCTAGAGGGCATCAAATCTGTGCCCTAAGAAACGATGAAAGAAAAGCTGCAGATGTTTTAGTAGAACAGAGAATTTACATCTCTGTATGCCAAGTGCTGTTCTGCAGATCATAAACCAATTCATGTGTATTTTTAAAGTTACTTTAGGGTAGTTGTTAACCACCTCATAAAACTGTGCAATAGAAAGCCTTTAAGGAAAAAAAAAAAAGAGGACACCACCTACCCCCCACCCCCCAAATAATATTAAAGATCTGACTTTCAGACTCTAGAGAAAGACTTATGCAGAGCTAGAGGGTGGAAACATAGAGTATCTTCCATTGCTGTTTGCCATCAAGTCAAGGTAACTATGGAAAAGGAAAAAAAAGAGCAAACGAGAAATGGGCAGAGAAACACATACCTTGCACGTCTCTCCTTTGTTTTGTGTCTTATAAATATAGGTTTCTTTTCAAAGCCACTAAACCTACTTTTACAGTACCCTCTAACTCTGTATGCTTGTCTGTCTCACACATACTTTTGTGTCCATTCTTTATTCGCTGTCAGATGTCTTCTGCATTCTAGGATGTACTTCTCTTCTGGAACTGGACATCCTTTCATGTAGTACTTTTATGTATTTTCAGGGGTCTTAGCGCCTAGAAAAAATTCTGCAGAAGAGGTCATAACATTTTATTGAATATAAGAATGAGGAAAACCCTCAAACATGGAATAACTGTTGCATTGTATGTAATGAGGTTTTTGCAGTAGAGCATCATATTTAAACCCAGCTGGCGATTAGCACCACACAACTGCTTCCTCACTTTGTCCCAGTGGGATAGGAAAGAGTCAAAATGAGAAAACACATGGGTTGAGATAAAGGCAGTTTAATAGGTAAAGCAAAAGCACACACACAAGCAAAGCAAAACAAGGAATTCGTCCATGGGCAGGCAGGTGTTCAGCCGCCCCTGAGAGAGCAGGGCTCCATCACATGCAATGCTGACTTGGGAAGACAAACATCATAATTCCAAATGTTTGACCCTTCCTTCTTCTTCCCCTGCTTTATATGTTGAAAATGATGCCATGTGATATGGAATGTCTCCTTGGGCAGATGGAGTCAGATATGCCAGCTGTGTCCCTTCCCAGCTTCTTGTAAAACCCAGGCTCCTAGTTGGTGGGGAGGCTTGAGGAGCTGAAAAGGTGTTGACTCTGTGCAAGCACTGTTCAGTAGTAATGAAAAACTCCCTGTGTTATTAACAGTTTCCAGCACAAACCCAAAACATAGCCCCATACTTCCTACTGTGAAGAAAATTAACTGTTTATCATCCAAAAACCAGCACAAATAGATATAAATCAGAGATTAATACTGCAGATAAATTTGGTAAATTTCAGCGCTTTTGTTTCCATTGATTTAATATTTGACGGATTTTCATATAAAAGCCTTAGCTACTTAACAAACAAAATTGAGTAATTCCAGTACTGTTAAAATGGTTTCAGTAAAATTAAGGTGACATCAATCATATTGAGTTGATATTGCTTGTTAGTGCATTAGATCCAGAGTCAGCAAAACATCTTCTCCTTTATGAAATGAAGATAATATTTGCATGTTCTGTTTGTTGTTTACCTGTCATATTGAATTTTAATGCTATAGGGATTCTCCACACCAATGAGTATTTTTATTTGAAGTTCCAAGACATAAAAGTATCCATAGATTTTATGCATCCAGAGCAGTTTAAGATTCTCAAAACCTAACAGGAAATCATTAACATCAAACCAGAACAAAAGAAAATAATAATAAAATCTCCCAGGCAATATAAAATTCTTGAATAGAAAAGAAAAAAAACGTAGCAAAACAGTTTGTATAACTATTTCCTTTTCTGAAATCTTTGGGAGAAGACAGTACATACATCTTAAGGGAGGCTGTATTTCCTAGAAGTTTTAAAAAATTATTATCCAGAAGAGAACTGATAAGTGAAATCTGTTTCTGCCATATTATTGCAACTGCTATATTTCTTTCTCACTCACTAAGGCACCTACAAGGTTAGTAACCTTTGAAATAAACTTTCATTCCCAGTATTTTGCCTTGTTCTTTAAAGTTTAGAAGTTAATACATTAAGTCAAGCAGTACCATAAGGGTTTGATTTTTTTTCTCACTGCTGTTGTAAGTGTAGATACAAGATTCTATAGAAATGCCTATTTCACAGGCCTATTTCAAGACTTCAAGTTCCACAACAGGAGGCCTCTGATCCCTCATCACCTCAACTTCGTTTTCAGCTTTCAGGCGACTTTGTCCGTCATCATTTTTCCAGCTCAGGGAATGTGCAACGGACTATCTACCTCAACAGGTTGGAGCACTGTGTCCCCAGCCCTCACCCATTCCACACAGTGGCAGGATGTGTGATTTTTATAGCTGTTGTTGCATTTTTTACCTGTCAGTGACACCCTCATCAAATAGATTATGGATGCTGATCGCAAAATTACCCATAGTCATTCCTCTTATCTTTTCATATAGAATTCTGTCATTCACTTAGTTTTTAAGTAGATTTTGGCTAAAAGATTCTCTGAAAGCCTATAAAAAAGTACAAGCTTTTTACTATTTAACACTGATAAGAGTAAATAGCAGATATAAAGAATGAAATCTTTATTTAATAAACTTAGAAAAGGAGATGGAAATTAATATTAGAAGATTCCATAATATTCCTCTTGTATATATACTAATAAGAAGACATCATATAACAGAGAAAACAGTTAGAAAGACCATTGGTTTTCTCTAATCTAAAGCGAATCCTCTTGATAGACTGCTTTATTATTTCTCTTTCTGACGTTTCCATTTGAAAATATTTCCCCTCTGTACAGCACAATAGCATACAGAATACCTTTAAAAAAAAAGAAAAAAAAGGTAAAACTTAAATTCCAACGTCAATATTTAGTTAAGTTGTGTGGGTGAAATTTGTGTATTTTTCCAAAGAAGATAACTATTTTAGACTGTTGCACAGAAAAATGCGTTAGTTCTATAAGTAGAGTGAGTTCAATGAATGGTGAATTGATTATCAGATTGAAATTACAAGTGTTTTGTATCTCTTAAATACTTATTTTGGCTTTACATTATATTCTTATATCTTCCTTTGCAAACAGTAGGATATAAGCTACCTGACTAATATTATGTCATAGTCAGAATTTTAATACAAATAGGAAGAAAAACTATCAGACAGCCTGAATGAATTATTAAAATAGACTTGCTAATAACCAGAGTCAAATATTCTTGTATATTCCTCTCTAAATACCAAATTTTAGACAGAGAATTTCAAGGTTACAGCACTGTGCTGTAATTGAGACCAGTCCTTGAGACTAACAGAAGAAGACACAGCAGAAATTGTGGCCACCCTGACTAAATGGTCACTCACATTTTGCTGAGTCTATCTAACTCTGATAATTATTTTGTAGACACTTGCACACTTATCCTGGAATTAACTCAGGAATTGCTGACATCAACACCAATCACCATCAAGTTATAATGATTTTTTGGCCACTACCAACCTCCGGTGTGGATAGATAAATCCACACAACATCAAAACCTTTGAGCCTCAGTCTAAGAAAAATCTTAAATATTTTTTAACAGAAGTTTATTGGTTCTGTGTTACTGATTATTAAGATATGGCAGTGTGGCTGCATGATTTAGTAATTTCCAATGAAGAAAACAATGGGAAAAGGTTGTTGTTTAAACAGGTGAAGAAAAGTCTGCATTTATTTTTTCCTGTGCTGTCTCCTAATATGATCCTGCCATTAGTAATCAAAAACTGAGCAAAAAAATTACAGCCGAAAATAAGGAAACATATCAGTGCAGAGCAGTTACTGAAGTACAGCTTTTATTCAGAGAAACACAGTGTTTATACTTCTCAGAGTACAACTTAAAACTTGGAATTGAGGTGGGTTTTAGAAGACTTTTTTGCAAAAAATTTATTTCCGTAGTTTCTCTTCACTCAAAATCAATGTTTACATTTGTGCATTTTTGCCGAGTGTTTTGTTTCATTTCTTCAAGTATTTTTTATAAAAATTTTCTATAACAATTTTTATATAATGATTTCTTTTGTGTAACACATGGAACTACACTCATGAACTCACAGACCTTTTCAATTAAGTTCCTTATATTAGTTATTAAGGACATCAGGTGCCTGTGAGATTCAAAGTTCTTCCTTGCATTTGAAATTGTGAGGCAGATAAACAGAAAATAAAGTGCTACTGTTTTTCATTAGTCAGTGGTTATCAAAAAGACAACTCAGAACATGTAATGATACCTAATTTTTAGTGCAAATTAGTTATACCACCACTCAGCAGGCCATGAAAAGGAAAGTGTAAAAAATATCAGATAAAAAATGGGGTTTAGCTCCACCACCAAAAATAAGATTATTTCAAAGAATAAAAAACCACTTATTTCAAATAAAATAATTTATCATGTTGGTTAGACAGCATGTTGGTAAATAAAGTCCAGAACAGAGAGACATAGTTTTCAATTTGGGGTATTGTAATGCAAAACAGTAAATCTGCTATGTACCTTACACCACCATAAGAGATAAAACCAAACAGTGAGACCTAACTACCAGATGTGAACATTTTTTGGTTTAATTAACATGTAAGTGCGACAGTTAAATTATATAGTCGGTCCTGTAATAAAGTTTGATAAAGAATTTATATATTTGCAAATAGAGTAAGAAATTTGACTGATTTTGATCTGTTAAATTCTATTTTCAGCTCTTAAAAGATCTCCCCATACATGTTTATGATTTACATTGTTCATTTTAGGATTAATTATTTTAATTTGTTAGTGAAAAATTTTAAGGAAAAAACCCAAACAAACAAACCAACCAAAACCAACAGCATTCCTTAACATTATTTTAATTATCCTCATGTTTTATCAAGGATTGATTATTCTTCACTCTCTAACTAATTAACATAAAATCTTGGTTATTCTTTATCATAAAATAGAGCTTTTGGTATTCAGTAATTCTTACAGTAATTCACTTTCTGTTTCTACTCAACTCTCAGTTTTTCCCTGCAGTGCTGGACATGCGGTCATGATATTGTAAATCACTTATGATCATACTACCTTGCAGAACACAAACACAGGGATTCAGAATAAAGCCAGTTACAATAACTGGAAAAGAGCCGGCAGAATTATCAATTCTATTGATGTGTAGTAAAGCATGGGAAGATTAAAAAAGCAAAATATTAAAATGTTCGTTTTGTTTGTCAGTGAGTTGAACCATAAGGAAACTAAACTGTGTTCTATTAAATCATGCTGTTGTAAGAAGAATTATAAAAAGAAAATAAACTCTAGTAGTATGTAGATATGCTAATAGCAAAATATAGGGATTAGAGTTTTATTATCTGTATTCAGTCTCATGCCTCAATTTTAAGCAACGCACTTAAACTGACTGGGAATTTTGAGCTGACTTGATTTTATCAGCATCAAAGTCATAGAGATCTCTCTGACTCTTTAAAATTTCAAGAAAAACTAAACAAAAAATGCATTGGCTGTGCTTGATTTCACTTAGATTGATATATAAAAGAAAACCCAACAAAACAAACAAAGAACAGCACCGTTCTGTGTAGAATAAATACGAAACATTTCAAGTCAGTTCCAGTTTGCATTTCATCTCACAAGCATGCTGCATTGCATCAAATCCTGGGGTCCTTCTGTCCTTATTTTCCTCTTTGAGGGAAAAAAATGGTGCAGTTGATTGAGCAATATATTTCATCATAGAAGGTGGGTCCTATA
This sequence comes from Corvus kubaryi, assembly GCF_017639235.1. Taxonomy (NCBI): domain Eukaryota; kingdom Metazoa; phylum Chordata; class Aves; order Passeriformes; family Corvidae; genus Corvus; species Corvus kubaryi. The sequence goes on from NW_024582073.1 coordinate 11,191,800, forward strand.
TATAGCTGGTTTTTTCTCCAGTTTTGAAAGCATCCATATGTCAGCAGGTATTTAAACTTTAATACTTCAGCCTAAATCCAAAGTCCCCTATGCATTGTTGTGACATTGGCAGTTCAGGATAGAATAATTTGGGAAAAATGCTTGTCATCTTTACCATTTTTACCATTGGTATAAATGGTTTCTGTGAAGAGTAAAAAGCATACTGTGGACTTGATAACATATAATTTTTACACTGTTGTAAAACTCTTTAATATTTAGTTATCAAGTAAATCCTTTTCAGTGACAACGAATGCGCTGGTGCATCAGCAGTATAAACTCCACAGGAGTCATGCCAAAAGGAAACCAAGCCCCACAGAGCAAAATTGGTAGTCCTTTCAGATTTCTTTGAAGAAAGTGATCTGTCATTTAAAATTCACTAGTAGCAGTAAAAAATTAAAAACATCACTGCACATTTTGAAGATCCAGAAGATGAGAATATGGGAATTGTTAATGAAGCGAATGGCATCCAAGAGAAAGCTGACCAGACAAAATAAAGACATGCTAATTTCTTTCCTGAGGTTGCTTGCAGTAGATTCAATAAGACTATGTTTTTATTACAGCTTTTAAACAGGTAAAAATTTTAAATTATGGTGATGGTACTTTTCCATGTAGTATACCCCTAAAAAATAGGATCTGTATATGGTAGGAATACAAATACATGTATCTCAAATTGGCTCCACTGCTTTAATCCTATGCTTCATCTGCAGTGCAGGTATAATATATATCACACTTTGATAAATACATAAATATTGCCATATATTCATGTGTATATCTATGTGTCTATATATCTCAGCCTCAGTACTACAGTAATAGTTGCTCATTCCTGTGGTGTATTAGTTTATAAAAGTGATTTACCAGGGATGGAGAACCAATGAACACATACAACTCAAACAGAAAAAAAAAAAAAAAAAAAAATTAACAAGATCAGAACCATAATGAAACTCAGTGTAGCCTCAAAAATGGGCATTACAGCAAAGCTTAAGTGGTGATACAAGAGAGGGAAAAATGAGTCGTGAGGAAGGAAAGGGTAGAAAGAGTTTGACACTGTTATTCAAAAAATGCATGAAGACCCATAGCACCAATTCATATACTTCTTGCATTGTGCTTCTATTTTTTAACTTTCAGTTTTTTAATACCGCCCCCCCCTCCCCCTCTGTTTGGGATTTGGGGTATTTTTGATAAAACCTATATTGTTCTCATTGCTCTTGTTTGTAATTTACACAGCTGGAAAAATTTTATAAATTTACCTAGCTTTTACTTCCTGTGAACTAATAAATCAAATAATGTTACTAACAGCCTCACAAAAAAACTGTCTAAAACTCTTGAATAATTGGAATATATTAGGCTCTGGTTAAGAGCAAATTTTGCCTATCAGTTTAAAATCATACTGTCAATGACTATGTCTCAAGGAGAAATCTTCTCTGAGTGTCCAAAAAGTTTCAAAGCAGATACCTGAATATATGTAATGATGAAATGATCCAGAATATTCAGGTCATCCTTAATCTACATATCCATAGCCTCCTGTTGAATTCATTTTCATTTATAGCTGACCTCCAGGTCTTTTTGGTGTCTATTCATGTCCTCCTACATGAGGGTTAAAGCCAAGGGAAAAAATATCTTCTCCATTACTGCATGTAAGTACACTTTCACCCATTTTGGTGCTTATCTTACCCCTAATAATTTTTCAGTTCTAATTTCTGAAGGAAATAGAGTGGTATCATCTTTAGAGAGCTGTTGCAGTAAGTTTTCACTGGTTTAATGGTATTAATCTGTTTCAGGTTTTTTATGGTCTGTAAAGTTACGTATAAATGCAGATATATTTCTACAATAGGGCATACTTCCTTGCCGGGGAGTGGGAGTGTGTGTATAGATAAACAGATATGCCTGATTATGTCCCACAATGAAAATATGTTAGTCAGTGTGTAAATGTTAATCACTTCACATATGTTATTGACTACCTTTGTTATCTGGATGTCTATATATAGACATTGGACCTGCTTCTATTCTTACAAGTTTATTGTTTTGAAAGGACAGGTTTTCTTACTACAAAGAATAAGTCTTAAATTTGCTTCAAAAGTCTTGCTGGCTTGGTGATTAAACTGTAACTTTTAAGAATTTTGGATACTTTTTTCACACCATTAAATAACTCAAGAGGATTGATTCCTGAATTGTTGTCTTGCAGTTCAACTCAGATTTATTTTGTCAAACCCTGGCTCAAAACAACCAGTCAAAACAGTTGAAACCAAGTTACAGCAAGGCAAGCCTGGGCTGTAGCTGAGACCTTGCTTTTTCTTGTCCATACAAAGCCTTTGGCCTTTTACTAATAGTGGCAAAATTCTTATTCACTTGCCTACAGCAGAGATGACCTTGATAATCCTAATCATATTCTCTGTCTTGGTCACTTGCTAAAACCAAACAGAGAGTTCTCTGAGCCTCCAGAGAAGCAAGAGTTATGTAGAAAATATTTGCTCCATTTGGTAACAGACTTTTTAAGCTATTTATTAACGCGTGTGTATATTGTGCTAAGTTCTATTGATCATGAAAAGATAAAAAAGCACTTTGGTAATCTATTGCTTGAAACACTGATTTTCAACAGACACTAACTCCTTAGCTTATTAACCTAGTTTTAGGTTATTTGCTTCATGTTACCACAAATCCTGGAAATATAACATGATCTCATCTTAACTCTAATCAGAACCAAACCTTCCTTTGCCCATGAGCTCAAAGGCTGATCTTTTTTGAGCTGTTCATAATTCATGCTTGCCATCTGTTTCTACTAAAACAAACTAACCAATTTGTTATTTAAAGGTACATTTCTGGGTAGAATACTATTAAAAAAATGATTGAAAACATGATCTTTAATGGCTTAAATTTTCAAACATGAAAAAATAATTACAAGTGATTGAAAAAACAATAAAGACCTTAATTTCATGTTGATTTTATTATATATCCTTATTCCTGTATTTTAGTAATTTTTCTGTATACACAGAATATTTCTAAAACTGCATTTTAATTTTCTCATTATATCTCCACTCTATTCGTCTAGGCACTTATCCTCATAGACATCAGTGGGTTTTGTTTGGGATTATGGAGAATCCCATAGTATTTAATAGCAATAAAGAGATCAGTTAACTGGGCTAGTGGGTGGGTGAATGGATTTAAGCTTCTATTTCTCACAGAGATAACAACCTTAGGAAGAGTAGAGGTTCTATGCTAGGAGACAGGAAGAGACCAGGAAAAGATAGTGTCTAAATGTTAGGCAGAGTAAATGAGCTACTAATTGTTGAAAAAAGGTAGGGGTTTGGTTTTTTTCTTTTCACTAGAGTATTACATGCTAAAAAATAGCTCCAAGAAAGTTATGGCTTTCATGACATTAATTTTTGTTTAAAATTTCAAATATATTTCCATTCCACATAGAAAATTATTGTAAGGGAAAATCTATCTTAGATCATAATTGTCATGGTGGTTAAAAAATGATTTATTGTCAGGTTTTTTCTTTGAGGGGAAATCCAAAAATAATAAAAAGAATGCAAACAATTAATCACCTTGATCACCAAATATCCTTACTTTTCCTGTTATATATTGATGTGGAAATCTGAGGTTGTAGATTCGCAAACCAATTATGATGCTATGATGCTACTGTGAAAGACATTCACAACATGATCTTATCGTGCTCTGCAGAAGCAAAATGTATTTATTTTTATGGCTTGGAGTTTTTAAATAAAAATGACTGTGAAAAGCCATATTTTAAAAGCTGCCTATAGGGGATGAAAAAAGTTAATATTAATCTTCAATCTTCATTGTTACAATTTTGTGTTGCAATCCTATTTGCTTCTTTAGATTAAAAGTGAAAAACTTGTTTATTTATCCCTTTCAAATATCTTTATAGTGGAAGGCAGAAGAAATGGTTTATTAAAGGAGTTCTTCCTGTAGCATAGAAATAGAATGTGATAATTAGAAGAATAAGAGTCTCACAGTCACAGGAAAATTAGACTTGAACAGGTATCTGTTAACTAGACAAGTTATAAGGTGCTCATTCAACCTCTAGTGGAGGGTCTGACTGTCCTGTGGTATGTTTGTCTCTGACAAAAAAGCATGGAAAGAACTTTTTAGTGGATGACATTTCAAGAATGAGCAGAAAAATTGAGTTTGCCAAATTCCTTTTTGTATTTTATTAGGTATGGTTTTCACCTAGAGTGAGATCATGACATTTCAATCCTTTTAAAATATTATTTTATATCTATGAATATTTGTTTAAATTCCCTACAGGACGTGTTGTGAAATATTGGTCCATTTTTCCTTCTCTTGTTCTTCACCATGAGCCTGGTAGTATATTCAGCTTTTTGATACAAGAAAGATGACAGAAAACTGTTATGGAGCTTGGGTGTTGACTCAGTTGTTAGCTGAAAAAGAACATTTTGCTATACCTCTATTAGACTTTCATTTACTGTACAGTAGCTTGACTTGTGACATAGTATTCCAGCAAAGAAAACATCTACCTGGTGCTTGCATATTGTTCTTGTATTCATTCTAATTAATTACAGATACATCAGTGTTCCTGCTGTTAGCAAGCCTTTAATAACTGCTTCCATGCTAAACCTTGTTTTCAGTGATTTGTAACCACTTCCCATCCTGATATTCTTGAATAATTTTTCTCAGCTTGATGCTACTTGAAGTTAGATATCTTTTGATAAAGTTTCCATTTAGAAAAACAATTTGCCTTTTAAATTCTTTCAAAAACATCACTTAACACATCCTGAAGCAGAAAGGACTGATAGCTCATATAATAAGCTTAAATTCTAGCAAGGAACTGACCATCACTGAGGAGAGGTCTGTTTTCTATAAAAAAAATCTATGTTTTCAGTTATGTATCTTTGAAATTAGGTAACTGATTTCTTTTTGCTCATTGACAGTACAAAACAGACATAAGAAAGTTTATATTGCAAATCTTCTTACTTGGACACTGTAACACAATATTTTTTTTCCTGTGTGGAAAATATGTTATGATATTACTGTTCCTACAATGTAGAAAACCAGTCCATCTTACCTGTGTTTATGAACACACATATATACAGAAATAAATATTATACAGGGCTTATAAACCAAAACACTAGCTAAAGTAAGTGTTCTGCTGAGCTACAGACATTTCATCTAGGTTAACCTGCCAGATCAAGTTCATATTTGTATTACTTTTCTACAGATTACTTAGTAAACTATGGCATCTAAAGGCTCAGTTTCAAAAAGAGTTTGCTTACTTCAAACCCAGAGGGTTTTATATTGCTGAATGCTGAGTTGTAGGCGTGAATACAGCATTTAACTTCCAGTGGTCTAATTTGAAAGAGTAATAAGGAAGCATGTGATCATGAGAGAAACTTCACTCTCTAGGCACAAAAATTAAAATAGAAGCTGCTGGACCTAAGTTTCCTACCTTTTCTCTTTGCTTCTTTGTTTTTCCCACCTGATTTTTTTTTTTTTAATGATTCATTTGCTTTGAAGAAGTCTTTCAAATAATTAATTACCTTCTGTAGAGTAATATATTTATTACCAAATATTAAAAGCTGCACACTCAAATCCCCAGTTAAAATGATAACTTTAAAAGTTTAAAGCAGTCTACTAATTTCTTGAAAACCTAAACACATATCAAAGCTGCAGAAGCTTATACTGTAAATAAAATTAAACAAAATATAAAATTATCTGATTACCAGTATTGCTCATCCTAACTTCTTAATACTGTTTGTTCAGAAGGGGCAGGCATCCAGTGTGGTGTTTCCAAATCACTTCATTCATTGGCTTTGTCTCTTATGAGACACATATATGTAGCTAATATACAAAATTCCCTTTAGATTTGTGATCTACATAATATCTGTAATGTCCTCTAATTAAGAAATTTACAGGGTCATCATTTTGAAATAGTTTACTGATGGAACAACAAGCTTTAAAAAGTGTGATCACATACACTCTCAGTTAATATTGTTCTACAGTAAGACTTATATTATCCATTAGCATCACATGAGCATCTCATTCCTTAATATACTTGAGCGTCCATTAGTTTGTAAAAGCAGAGGCATCAATGTTCTAGAAATAATAACTCTGTAGAATGTTCAAAACACTTGAGATCATGTTTTCATTTTTAAAAAAAACAGAAAAAGTCAAGGACTTTTTAGTTCTAAGCATGCCTTAGGCTGGAAAACGAAATAGTTATAAGGCGTAATTTAAAGTCAGGTTTCCCAGTGCTTATTGACTTTTTTTTAAAAAGGCATCAGAGAAAGAAAATAAAAAACACCTAAGGCGATTTTTTCTCCTAAGAAATTTTTTTTTACATTCTTGTTAAAATGTATGCATAATTAAAAAAAGAAAGTTAAACTTTTGCTTTTTATTCATCTTCATAATCAGAGACAATGAAGAAAAAACATAGACACAATCACTTATTTACAAAATCAAATGAGTGGCTGCTTAAAAATACATAATGGTGTTATATATGTAAGGAGAATGAAAGGCATTATGAATGAAAGGATATTTCCTTGGAGGAATCAAAACAGTTCCTCTATTTTTTCTGTCCATGAAGAGCAAAATTTTGGTCTATTCTGCATGTTTTGACTGCATAGAGCAGAGCATGGTACAGAGATCCCTCAAAGTCCCTGCTAGACTGACAACGTGGTCCTGAGGTGCCTTGCCAGCTTAGATCCAGGTATAACCCTGTCTGTATGTATGACATCAAACTTCTGCTAATGATAATCTTCTGCAAAGTGGGTGCGTTTGGGCTGATTCTACTGCCCTTCCTCCTGCCCACTCCCAAGAATTACAACAGCAGCCCATGTGCTATGGGTAGCAAGGCTTAGTGGAGAGTAAATAACACACTCTCTGACTTTTCTCAGTTGGCCTTTTACCACAAAGATGAGGACTTCTTTACAACTGACCAACTCATGATTATGTCACAGAAAATATTGATATTGGCCAGCCAGTATTGCTGTTATTTGAATACCTTTCTCAATCCTACTTCTTGGCAGATTCAGCTTTCTATTTCAGAAACAGGTAATTAATACGTTTTCTATCAACATGGGAGGGGAAGAAGGGGGAAAAAGGTCTCCTTTGAATATAACCTTGCTCAGTTATACATGAGCAGATAGCATCTTCACCGTTTTACTGTGAACTTTCTAAAAGTTTGCAGTAAAGTTTCTAAAAATTTATGTGCACAAGGCACTGCCAAAATTAGTTTGGTCACTTGCAACAAAGGAATTTACAGCTTTGAATAAATAGTTTCATAGTAAATCCTCAAGGGAAATAAAAAACACCCTTTTCCTTCCACCTTCCCCAAAAAGACATATACCCAAAACACTCAAACCCAAACCTAAACAAAGAAAACCTTTTACCCTCCCTCCCACAAAGAAAACCAGCTGACCAACCAGCCAACCAAAAAACAAAACCAAACCAAACCACTGATAAACCCCCTAAACCATGCAAAACTTTAAAAGTCCTTTTTTTTTTCTTTTTTCTCTTTTAAGGCAAGTTTAGAAGAGGTAACTGACCCACTAAAGAGACCTAAGGACATGAAGACTGTCCATTCTAGAAAACATTATCCATTATTCTGCAACTAAGTTTCAGCTTAATTTATGCCTGTCATGGAAAAAGCTTCCTGATGTCAGGTCTGGCTGTGTGTAGGGCTGTGCAGGGGGATCAAGCTGTGCTGCTGTTTAGGATTCCTGCCAAACAAGTGACATTTCCCAAGAACATAAACAGAATTTTAAAAAGTTGTCTTTGTCCTTCTTAAACAGCAGGTCTAAAGGGGACCTAAGGAAAAGAAGAAGAAAGAAAGATGACTTATCCTGATAGGGGTACATGGCTGGTAAGAAGGAAAATAGCAAAGCTATTCTGATCAGGGAACAATGTTCCCTTTAAGAATAAACTATGGAAATTAATAGTTTGCGCTTTGTAAATGGTTTCATTTCCTATTGTAAAGTGTAAAGTAATTAGAATATTTTTGAAGAGAAGTATTTAAATATTTAGCAGCATATTAAAACTGAAGAAAAGGGCATGACTGGATTTAGAGTTTGCCCTATCTACAGCATGGAGGCATGGTTCAGTGACTCACCAGGGAGAACAGCAACACAGATGACAGCATAATATAGGACTTAAAACTGACCTGTAATTTACCTTTTGAATATTCATTGAACAATTTAGAGTACTTAATTTTTGAATTTTTTAATATTGAAAAGCTCAAAAAAAAAAGTGTTTTTGAATTGAGGCAGACAGTAATGGATTCCTTCATATTTTGGGGGTTGAAGTGAGTATAGCTCAAGTAAATTAGTACCTAAGCAAGGACAGGACTTTCATGCTCCAGGATATGATCTAAACTTTGACTAGAAAAAAAAAAAAAAAAAAAGGAAATGCTTTGAAGGGCTTATTCTAGCTTTGCTGACTTTAGCAATTCACAGAGAATTCCTCACCTTAGGAAATACATATACTATACTGAAAGCCAAAATTGATCACTACCTTATCTATTCTCAGTGAAGAATAGCATCATTGTGCTTTAATCCTTCCTGAGACTTAAGGAATAAAACATTTAAATTTATGGACATCTAAACTGTGTGCCACTGGCAAAAAAAGTGAAAGATAAAAAGGTTAAAACCAAAAATTTCCATTTGGTGGGAATTAAAAATAGTCAAGGGGAATATTAATTCCATTCCAGAATGAAGAGGTTACTCATCTCCCAGATTTTGAAAGGAAATGATAGAAGATGATAAAGTTTGAGAATATAACAGATAGTTCATCTAGAAACATTCAAAATGTGCTTAAAAACTGGATTTCTAGGTTCTGACCAGTCAGCTTTGGTTCCCACAATTTTTGGAGTTTATTTATAAACTTTGAAATTAAGTTCCATTGATACTGGAACAATGTTTTTTTATGAGACACTTTTGAAAGATGAGACCTTGTTAGTAAAAGTTTACATCCTCTAGGAGAGGAGTCTGGAGAGTGGTCCAGAGACTAAGACCATTAGTTAGAGTCTAAGAGCTTTTAGAGATCCTAGAAGGTGTCAGATGAATCTCTGGATCATCAGAAGATCTAGGTTTCTGTCTCCAAAGCATAGAGTCCAGTGTCTGTTTCTTAAGCTGCAGTTTTCATGATTTGTAGACTGTCCTTCAACCAGCCTTTTATGTTATATATGAAATTCAGAATCCCTACTACAAAGTAGAGACCTGAGCCTGAACTGAAGTCAGGACTTCTGATTGCATAACTTGGAAGTTTGGTCTTGTAGCAGAAAAAAGACACATTCTTCAGTGTCTCGTTGTAACATGTATTTATTTACCATCTGCACATCTTAAATGACACTTTTTGAGAGGAAGATGAGACACAGTATATTATGCTTAGAACCTACTGATCTGTACAAAGTCCTCTGTTCCTTGCCTTGTCAGATAGTCTCAGTACCCCACATCTTGCTAGAGGAAGTCCAAATCCTACCCGAAAGGAAACATTCAGCCCATGGCTCACTCCCACTCCCGACTGAGATGAGATTGCTGCAGTCTTTTATGCTGAGCCTCAACCACACGGGCAATCTGTGCCCACAAATAAAAGCACAGTTGTTTGGGCACAGATCTGTTCCTTTCTGCAAAAAGACAAGCTCTGCGTGATAAAGAAAGTGGGAGCTTCCTGCAATGAGGAAGCTCTCAGAAAAAAAATGCACAAAACAGAGCAACAAAATAATAATTAAAAACCTCTTTCTCTTTTGGTAGGAAAAGAACTGTTACACCTATTAATGATATCAAGATGATAAAATGTTGTAATTATATAATACTTTCAGAGATATTTTTATTATGTTATTGTATTAACTGCTGTACAGAATATGCAATATGACAGGTGCACATCTTTGTAATGTTAAAGATGAAAATCTGATAAAAGAAAATCTTATTAATTAAAGATTGCAGTAACCAGAGACTAGTAACAGCAAATAAATATCCCTAAAAAGATACTGGAAATCCTATTTCAAACAATTGAGTTCCCAGCTCTTAATTGTTTTGGGTTTCACTGACAGTTAATAGTAATGAGTCCTGTGAGGTTAGTCAGCTGGACATTTTCGTAATCACTCAGAGGATACAAATACAAGGAAAATAATCTAAACAGGTAGAACAATTACCTTTATGGTCTGTGTAAAAAATATAACTCAAAAAATTAGATATTTATGAGAATTACTTCTGTCATTACCTATTTTATCAGTGTGCATTTTTAAGGAAATCTTTAGCAGACCCCAGGTTATAAAACACCACTGATTATGAAACACCTTTTATATGACTCTTCTAGATAAGTTAAGAACAGGGCTAAAATATTAAATGAATCATCTTTTCATGTATAATTTATAATCAAGTAGATTGCAAACAAAAAAAGTAAATGACTAGCTTATTCATTATTAATTGAAAATGAGTTAAAGGTTTTGTAAGTAGACAATGTGAGAAATTTTCAGTGAGCCCTATAAAACAAAGAAAATAGATTTTAAAGAGCTGTATTAAAAAGAGAATTTAATCTGCATTCATACATTAATGTCAGATTATTAAAGGCCTCTATACATCTTTCTCTTTAATTTGTTTCTTTCCTGAGCACTCGTTCTAGTATCTGACAGAAAAACTTCTGCTACTTTGAAGCACAATATTTCTCTTTCAAATAATTGAGCTATATGAACAACCAAAATACATAATTCTTACAAAGTGGTAAATTTTGGTAAACTTCTTGCCACCATGCCGTAAGGATGATTTGAGGCTATGGAAGACAGCTGTGTATTGAATTCTTTGTTCCTTGTCTTCTTTACTTGCTCAAAAGAAAATAGATGAAACAAGATGAAAGTATTTGAAAGGACATCCATTGAAATTAAAAGTGAGAACAGAATGTTGCTCCTTGCTTCTCTAAGAACAATTTAAAATATTCTCTTTCCATAGCATCACTAGACATGTAGGACAACCTTTTTGGGAGCTCTGGATAGATTTTTGCTGCATAGATTTAATTAGTTGTTATCATCCCTTCATTGGTTCAACACTTTCATAGATGATATCAGGGCATCTTAAGTTCATGAATTTTAATAGTTCTAATAAATATGCAACGAAGTGACAGCAGTCTATTCTACTCTGGATCAAAGACACAGACTATCCTTCAAGTTCAGGTTTAATTCTTAAGTTCTTGTATTTCTGAGATATTCCATTCTTCATAAAAGAAATAAAGCAGAGGGTTGTCATTTGTTTGTTTGTTTGTTTTTACTTAGACAATATTTCTTGTTTTGAACATCCCTGAATGTTTCATTTTCATTTGAAAAACTTTAGGTTCAGACAATTCTTAAAGTTACCTTTTTTTACCCTATTTTTTTTTTTTAATTTACGAAGAAACTTTCACTCCACAGACCCCAAAGAAAGGATGAGTCATAATTTTTGTTATTGTTGTCTAACCACACTGTAAGCACTTCTCTCTGGACTCAAGCTTCTCAGGAGAAATTAAAATCTTAGAGCAGAGTTTGACAAATCAGCATTTTGTCAGGGAAGAAAAAATATTTCACCACTAGAAAATTTTCAACACTTTAATTAAGGTGGCTTGTGCTCAGACAGGAATTAGAAATGGTCTCTAATTCTTTCCATTCCCATTGCTTGCCTTCTGTTTGACCCTGTGTGTGTGTAACATGGAAGCCTGAACTGCTCTGAAAAATTATCCTTAAAAAGATTGCACTGACACTCAGAAACTAAATTTTAGATAATTTTTGTAAGAAAACAGTATTTAAAGTAGTGTTGCGTATTTTCTCTTGTTCTGTTGAAAATGAACAAGCTTTTCAAAGGGAAAACCTACGGATTTGCTTCTTCTTAAAATGTAATGCATGAATTTTTGTAAACTGAGGTGAACATCAAAATGTACATTTAATAGAAAAAAAATTGCACAGTTGAAGTCTGGTACTGGATTTTGTCTAGCAGAACAGGTCCAGAAGAAACAACAGATTTAACACCTGTATCATCTTGACCTTATTGCACCTTATACTTAACAAAGGATGAACATAAATCCTTTCAGCTTTGTAAATTATTTTTCTTCTTTATTGTTGTTTCTCCTTTGCCAAAATAAAAGGTTTAACATAGAATTAGAGTAAGAATAGGAGTAAATCAAAAATAGAAATTAAAACAAGACATAAGTAAAATTGCATATAGAAAGGATACTGTTGAGACGTTGCTGAAAACCTGTCCAAAACTCCTTAACACCAATGCAGCATTAGAAAGGAGGCATCCTTTATTACAGCACCAGATGCACAAGGAGATAGCTCCACCAATATCATGGAGAAAAAAGTACAAAAAAAGCTGTAAGTCCGGGTGGTCTCTAGTGGTCCTAGAGCCCAAAGGTATACCTGATCAGTAGATTCCCAAATATGGAGCTGAGTTGGCATACCGAGGGTGGTTCATTATTTTGCAAGACCCTTCTTGGTCAGTGTTGAACACGATCCTACAAAATAAGCATTGTGTGTTTCCATAGGCTAATGATTTTGTAGAATAAGCATTGTATTTTTCCCATCAGGTGAGCAAATAATTCTCCATCTGGCTACAGAGAGACATGTTAGGAAAAGTGGAAGTGACAGGTTTCACAGCCATCAGGTTGTCTTTCAAATGTGATAAATCCAAAAATTTTTCACTGCTTATACAGACCAACAAGAAATAATAAATTTTCCTCCATTTAACTTAAAAAGCATGTTTTCTAGTTTAATTTTAGGACTAAGCATACCTAATTGTCACTTAGACACTTTATTAAAGAATACTTCAAGAAACCCAAAGAACTGAAGATGAGATATATCTTGACTTTTTATTCCTACAGACAATGCTGGAAAAGCTAAGCCATTTTTTATGCCTGGCTAGAAGCTCTATTGTAAATGCTTGGCCTTACAAGAGAAGAAGAATGGTATTTACTCAGCTAAAAATACTTCCCTTAATTCTTTCTTAAGAGAAAAGAGAGAACCAAGTTGTATAATTTATGTTCTTTTCTCTATATATTTATTGAAAGTATGCTTAACAAGAGTATCCTTTAGCAGCTTTCTTACTTCTTTTAGAATATATATATATATATATATATATAGGTATATTCCTGATGCTTCCATTACTTGAGACCAGAATATTTACTGTTTCCCAAGAATGGAAGACTGATGTGATAAAACTAAGGACACCAATCCTGACATTTCCTATCATCCCAGCAGATGCATCTGGGTCATAATCATCATGAAGTACAAATAGACATCATCCCTTCTGTTGAAACTGAGTCATGAAGCTGAGTATTTTCCTTTTGGAATACCAAATAAAACTTTTTTAGCAAATTTAGCTTAACCTGTTCACTGGGAAGCAACCATAACCGTGTAGGGTAGAGAATATTTCTGCTTTGTTGAGGAAACTAATCCTGTTTTTGTAACTGAAAGATACTTTTTCCATATTTGGTTCCTATCTGAATATTTGTTGTCAAACCATTAATGTAACTTTTAGACTCAATTCTACTGCCTATTTGAGGCCTCTTCAAAGATCATTAAATATTCTTTTTTTTTCCTTTTAATTTTCTTTTATAACTTTCTCAGTTTTCTTTCTTTGTGTACATTAAGTTCTTATAATGGCCTGAAAACTCTATTTCATAAGAATTACTTTGGATTATAATACCCCATTCCTCAATGACAATTACTTTGGATACAATCTTCCTAACCATATTTTGTTATAATTAGCCTTCACAAAGTTTTATTTCCTCTTAAATGTCTCTTAAACTCAGAATGTTTCTTTCAGTAAATTCCTGTCTTGCAAAAATCCCATAAATTCAATCAACCCCTACACAACCACCCTTTTTTTTCTCTAGTAAAGTATATTTCTACCTGCATCTTTTTGTCTTTATATCAGATGCTATCAGATGTCTTGGATATATTATTTTGCACTATGGGTGACTCCTCTGAAGCACCTGATTCTAGAGGGAGAGTAAGAGTTATGAGATTGGTAGCACGAAATCTAACCTCTCATGGCAAATCTTGCATTCTTACACTAAGGTAACCTCATAAAAATGATAATAAATTCCTTTCAATTCATGCCCAAAAAATTCTGAAAAATAGGACCACAGTGGAAAGATTGAGATATATAAATGGAAGTGAAGACAGACATGCTACCTGAAAACAAAATCTATATTCAGAGTGGAAGGAAATAGGCTGCTGCCCCACAGCTTGGAGGCAGGCACCTCAACATCTTTTGGAGTCCTTAGGCAAGTAGGTTTTTTTTTTTGCTGTGCCTCATTTCATAGATTCTAGTAGTGACTGCAAAGTGGAACTGCAGTGGTCACAAATTGCTTAATTTAGTTCAGGAAAAATCAGAAAAGTTAATTCCATGTTACTCAGTTTAAACAGCAGGAGTAAGTTTAGTTCTGGAATTATGTTTTAATAGTATAATATAATGAAAGCACCTTACTTTTCCAATGACACCTAAGATTCCCAACTGTACTGTAGAGCTCCACTGTATTCCTTCCTGTACAAATAAAAGTATTTCACATGACTTTAAAAGTGATATTTTGAAAATAGTTATTTCATTTATCAGAGCTACAGCAGTTGATTTCAATTAAAGCAGCAAAAATACGTCAACTGGGAAAAAAAATAATATTTTATTTAACCTGCATTTTGGAGTACATTATTTCCATGACTGTCTGCATTTTTGCCTTAAAAAAACAGGACAAAAGAATAGACATAAATTTACTTTCCAGTGCTCTAGGAAAATATGTATATCTATTAATTGTAGGTTATTTTAAAAGAGAGGAAAAGTGGGAGATATTTTGTAAGCAAAATTTTCAGATATTATTTTTCTAGGAATTTTTAGTCCTCTTCCATTCAATGAAAAGAGATTAGAATGAAAATTCTATATTTATAAACAGTAGTGGGAATGAAATAGGTTCTACTAATCTGTATCCAATAAAATACATGCAGAAGATAGCTGTTACTTCTTTCTTTTTTTTTTCATTTATATTTTTCCTTTCCTTTTTTCCTTGCTTTTCTTAATTATTATTACCAGAACATTGTCCTACAGTGAAAGAGATAACTTAATATAGTTCAGAAAGAATTAATTGGATATTGAAATACTGATAATATTCTAGCTCTTAATCTCACTTTCTAGAAAGTAAAAATTAAAGATACACTTTATCACACTAGGGTTTCTTATTTTTTTGTATTAATCTAAACAGGTCACAGATTGTATGGATTCTTTCTTGAAGTTCCTTAATTGTCTTTTAAATGCAAAATGAGGAATTCAAGTCTTAGAGACTGAGAACAGACTTTTAGATGTTAAGGAGCCATGAATGAAAACAATGAGGCTCTTAGTCTTAAGGCCTTTTTTATTATTATTTTCTTACATTTGTTTCATTTAAGAAATACTTCTTTCATTTCCATATTTGTAAAAATCAGTGCCTCCACATATCATGGTATTTGACTTTCTCCCAAACATGAATTTAGGAGATTCCTGTGAGTTCCTTTCATTTCACATCAGTAGAAACTGAGAAACCCATAATGGGATTAAGGCCTGCAATAGTCTAGGTAAAAATGTTTGTATTCTGAATCATAGAACTGTGACAAACAGTATATCAGAAACTGTCATTCGATTCTATTTATCTCTTTAATAAATGAATATGTAATATAGTGTGGAATATTCCATGTTCTCGGAATGGCTGGCTGCTGTTGTTCAAAGGGAGAATTTATAGCAACAACAAGGCCAAACTTCAAGTGTTATTAAGAACAGTTTTTCAATGTTTTCTTAGCTCTGTGGTTGTATTCCCAGTTGTTCTAGCCTTGTGAAAGAAAGAAAAATGCAAGAAGAGTTTCCTTCTTTTACTTTACAATATTTTTATGTATTTCCCATCAAAACATCATTCTGTGTATTGCAGAATGATTCCATTACTGAATCTACTTTGACTTGGTATTTTGCATCAATGTTAGGCTTGTATGACCTATTTGAACAAGACATACTGTTTAATCTTATGCTTGAGTTGGAGTATTTTCTTCTTTCATTTTTTTTTTAAATTCCAAATTTCATACCAACAAAATTTTGTTGAGGAATGTAAAATGGCATGGAAACAGACCAACAGGGAAAACCCCAAAAGACTCTATAAATCATGTTTGAATACATAACCAGGGAAAATGGTTATCCTGCAGTCACAGAAAATAAAAATATTTTTATATATAAAAGTGGCATTATAAATGGAAAATACATAATATAATTTATGTATAAATAAATTTAAAATTCTTTCTAAAGCAATATGCTTCCAGAATTAATTCATATCTTCTGAAAATTATTTTAAAAGTTATAATTATAATTAAACTAAAATTAAATTAATGAAAACTTATTATTTTAAATAATAAAATAATGTATTATTATGTTCAACAGATTATAGCTATAATATATATTATATTATAGCCAATATTATATATTATTTAGTGCAAATTATCACATAACTTCATTTGATGTTAGTATCTCCCTGTTGACAGTGTGGCTCTATATTTTTAGTTTGTAAGAATACTGTTATTTGCTTTCCGATTACACATTTTCTCTCTGGGAATATCTTTCATGATTTGAAATATTCACTGAGTTTATATACTTTCAGTACAAGCTCTTGTCTTGTAAAATGAAGTCCAGACTCAACAACCCCATCTCCCTCAGCTGCTCTCCATATAACAAGTTTTCTAGACCCTTCACCAGCTCCATTCCCCTCCTCTGGACACACTCCAGCCCCTCAGTGTCTTTTTTGAAGTAAGGGACACAGAACTGGACACAGGATTTGAGATGTGGTCTCTCCAGTGCTGCGTACAGAGGGATGGCCACTCCCTGGTCCTGCTGGCCATCCTGATACAGTCCAGGATGACACTGGCCTTTTTGGCCACCTGGACATAGTGCTGGCCCATATCCAGATGGCTGTCAACAAGCACCCCCAGGTCCCTTTTCTTTCTGTGCATTTGTATAGCAGAAATAGTGATTTTTTTACAGAACTGCTGTGAACGTAAGCACAAGGAAACATTGAGGCATCATGAAGATTGCTTATGCAGATAAGATACACAGATGAAAATAAAAATTTACTGAACCGTGTGTTTTGAACAAAGTGTGGCTTTTTGCTACTTTCTTAGAAAGTAGGGAAGAAGAAAAAATATTGCCTAACAAAATGAAAAGGTCATAGAATTTTTTTCTCTCACTACAAGTAGCTTCTGGTTTAACACAGCCAGTCAAATCATATCAAGGATAATAAAGAGACAGCAGAATAAATTCATTTTCATACCATAGCGTAAATATTTTAAAATATGTACTAGTTTGGCAACACTGACAGATTCTTTTTCTACAGTGAGAAATGAAGTTTGACTTTGTAACAATTATTTCCTTCGTTGCCAGGGCTTAAAACTGTGCATAAAGTATTTCTTTAGTAATTGTGTTTCATCACACCTAAAATACCAGCCAAGCACTATTTTGTTAGTGCAAAATGTAGCAAGAGAATTGAAGGAAAGAAAGAAAAAACTAGATATTCTGTAAGAATTCCTGTTATAATTCATACTTGTTCAGATTGTAGATGTAATTTGGAAGACTATATATTGTTCTCAAATATGCGAAAATTATTTGAAATATTGCACTTATTTAGTGGTGGACAGAGCAGAAAAGATCCCAGACTATGAGCAAACTTGTAGCTCTGACCACTGCTTTAGAGGCCACAGAATTTCATCAGTTAAAGGATTACAAACAGCTCTTTTAGGGGTGAGTAAAATTTACAAGGTATAATGATCATAGTCTTATGAGTTTCATAAAGTTTTAATGAATATGTAGTACACGTTAAATCCCCAAAACTGACTTGATTGTCTTACTAATACTCATCTGGACATGTACCACTTTAAAAATAATGTACATATCACAAGAGTACAGCCTGGCAATGAAGAAATACGTAAGTTATCTCAGGCAAGGATATGTAACTAATACTGCCATAGACGTCAGCAAGAGTAAAAGTAAATGAGCCTGCGTTAAGAGCTGTGTATCTGAGGTTAGATTCTATTTGCAGCTAAGAGATGCTGTTTAGATCTAGTTTGGTCTACATAACACTACACTGCTGTAATTCTTGTGCAGATAAATACTAAATGAGAAACTAATCGACTACAATGCATTACTCATGTTTCTCAGTGGAGCGTTGTTTCAGTCTCTGAGCAAAATCTTGACCATAAAGGAGCAAGAACTGAGAGAAGGAGCAGGTAACATTCCAAGGGCTATGACAGCTGCACATGGGAGGAGAAGCAGGGGAGTAATATATTAGTCAGAATCACACTGAGAAGTATTCCTACCTAGATTGAAGAAATTCCTGGAGAAGTCCTCTTTTTACATGCCTTTAATCTGTCTGGGAGGCAATGAACCCATAGTAAACTTCAAAGTGTGTTCTGCTTGACTTGTGAATATTCAGCAGCTTTCTTGACAATGAATTATGTAAGTTCATGAAGAAAATTTTCCTCCTTTGTTTTTTGAAAGTGAGGTGGGAAAACATGTAAAACTATCAATCAATTACATTTCGAAACCATTATTTTATTAAAAAAAAACACATAAGGAAAATAAATCAAGATCTTTTATCCGTAAAAGTCCAGATATTTAGAAGGAATAAAAAAGCCTTATAATTACGCTAGTTCTACACAAAAGACAATATTCAGTGATAATAATGAATAGATTCAACATAGAAATACAAAAGCACAGAAAAAATAATGAAATATAACATGATGAAAGACGAATAACAGTGAGTGCAGAATTAACTACAAATTGTAAATGGATGAGCTCTAACTATGGACATTTCTGGTTCGTATTCAGTTACAATATTTGTCTACATTGTCACAACAAGAGAAAAAAAGAAAGATCTTATACATTCATAACATTCCTCAGATATTTTTGTCATTGTATTTTTAACTTTTTATGTTAACCAGATAGTATGTTTTAATATTCAAATAGCTTTATCTGTAGGCCAGCAATTTTTTATCTTAAATTTGTATCAGTGATACCTCAGATTCTTAAAGATGCAGAGAAAACAAAGTCCTATTATTTGATAGGGCGTGTTTTCAAAAGAATAACTCAGACATTCAAGAAGTGAGTAGAAAAAGGCAGGCACATACAATAGGAAGTTCCACTGCCTATGATGATGACACAGTCCCCCAAGAAATCTTTACGAGTGATGGCAACTGTAGATTTTCCTTTCCATATTCTTTCTAATTCTATTGCCATGTATTTCGAAGAGATCCTTGCTTTTAAATGTTTTTTTTTTTTTTTTATTTTAATGGTAATTAATTTGCTGCAGTATTTTCATCTTCACTAGTGGAATAATAACTATTCAGTGAATTAAAAAAAAAAGAGTATGACTTGGTCTTACAAAGTTTCTAAAACCCAACACAGTTTTTCCTGGCTTCCTTCACTGAGTAAATTAAAATTGATATTTTTTTAATTGAAGCACATCACACAATCGCACAATGGCTAAGGTTGGAAGGGACCACAGTGGGTCATCTGGTACAAATTCCCTGCTAGACCACATGGCACAGGATGGTGTCCAGATGGTTCTTGAATACCTCCAGTGAGGGAGAATCCACAGCTTCTCTGGGCAATCTGTTCCAGTGCTTGGTCACTCACACAGCAAAGAAATTCTTCTTTGAATTCAGGTGGAAGTTCCTGTGCATCAGTTTCTGCCCATTGCCTTGTGTCCTGTTGCTTGTCACCACCAAGAAGAGCCTGGCCCCATCCTCTTGACTTCCCCCCTTTAGATATTTATACACATTGTTGAGATCCCCTTTCAGTCATCTCTTCTTGAGGCTGAACTAGTCCAGCTCCCTCAGCCTTCCTTGTAACAGAGATGCTCCAGTCCCCAAGTCATCCTCATTGCCCTCTGCTGGACCTGTTCCAGGAGCTCCACGTCTCTCTTGTACTGAGGAGCCCAGAACTGGACACAGCGCTCCAGGTGCACCTCACCAGGGCTGAGTAGAGGGGCAGGATCACCTTCCTGGGCCTGCTGGCAGTGCTCTCCCTAATGCACCCCAGGCCTAATGCATTGGCCTTCCTGGCCACAAGGGCACTGCTGGCTCATGGCCAGCTTGTTGTCCACCAGGACCCCCAGGTCCTTCTCCTCAGAGCTGCTTCCCAGCAGGTCAGTCCCCAGCCTGTGCTGGTGCAGGGAGCTATTCTTCCTCAGGTGGCAGACCCTGTATTTGCCATTGTTGAATTGCAGAGATTTCTTCTGTGCCCATCTCTCCTGTCTCCTTCTGAAGGGCTGCACAGCACTCTGGGGTATTGGCCACTCCTCCCAGTTCTGTATCATCCGTGAACTCACCGAATAAACAAAGGACAAATTGTTGTTAACATCAAATGATGGAAGACCATTCTCCCTTTGTGAGAAACAAATATTCTAAACTGATAATGATTTAAATTTCTGGGCATATCATCTGCCCATACAAAATATATTTTCACCAATACACAATATAGAAAGGTAGAATAATCAGGATAATCATTCCTATTTTATGACTATCCTTTGTTTTTTAATAAAAACCACAGAAAATTACACAATATAGTTGATAACTCCAGATGGTTTTCACTCGTTTGTTTATTTATAACACAAACGCAAAAATAAGGTATCAGATACAGGAATAAAAAAAATACAGCAAAATAACCAGGATAATGAAGTATATTAGTTACAGGAATTGCAAGCATTGTAAAGGCAAGAAGGTAGGAAGGAACAGTCAACGTGGATGTACAAAAACATCTTAAGACCTTCTGCATTGCTTCTAGTAGTGCAATCTGCATTCATTGTGGGTTTTTTTTGATATTTTCCTGTTTAAACCCATGCCTTAACTAGCTTAGTCCTTATCACAGTTGTTCTTTAAATATAAAGTTAGTCTAGTTGTAAAGAAATTCTGCTTTCTGTGATTATGTGACTATTAATATTGACTTATTTTTATGTATAAGACTGATACTACTTATATAATTTATAATATATTATTTTTAGGTAGTATCTTCTGGTTCAGCTTTCTGCAAAATGTTCAGGTACTACTGTAACAGGGGTACTGAACTGGTTTATTAGTGTTTAAGTCTTATATTCTATACTTCAATAGTTTCTGGAAGCAGAGTGGTGATTGGATTTTGTTCAAATTATTATACTTATTCATCTTATCCTAATTTTAGTCAATTCCACCGAAAATGTATGAAAAGTTCTTGTCATCCACAAAATAACTCTTCACTGTTTTTTGTTTGTTTTTAAATGTACTGAAGTGTATGAATTCTGACAGTTCTTAAATGTTTTAAAGCTTGCTTCCTAACCAGTAACACTGTGTCTCTTTTACTTATTAATTTGGTATGTGGAACTATCACATCGTGATTCTCCTCTGGTATCACTGCAAATTTGTACTGCTCATAGTTGTTGCTATTATAACCTGCTTGGCCTCTTGAGAGATTCACTGATTCATTTTCTTTTCCCAGACTGTTCTCAGATTGTCAGTATTGTTTCTTAATCTAGTTCATATGGACAGTGAAATTCTCTGTGGTTTAGCTTTCTCACACAAAGATATGTGCAGCCAGCCACATAGAAATCCAGGGAGAATTATCTGCTCAGAGCTATAAATCCTCTAATGTTCCAGTGTAACCTGGTATAATGGAGATGCTGAAACAACCTGTATTACCTTATTGTTTTATAGCCATTGATACTGGAAGTCCTTTTTTCTTTCAATATCTAGATCAATGCCCTCCATATATAAGAAAGAGGAAGTAAAAATGTGTTTTCACCACAAGCCAGCAATTAAAATCACCCATTACATTTGATGACAAAAATTAAAACCCTATATGTGCAATATAAATAGATATTCTGGCTGTGACTGTGTGCAATTTGGCAAGAAGTACAAAAAAATAGGTGGAAATATGTGGAGCAAAATGTTATAAGGATCTCACACCTAAGAAACATGTTTTGGAGAGACTTTACTTAAGATTATGTGTTATAGCCCCATTGAAAGATCTTGGAAAAATTCTTTCAAATTATTCTAATTTAAAAGAAATGAAATTTACTTTTACCCAGTTTGAATTTTTGCTTGAAATTTAAATTTACATAAAATTTTTTTTTTGGTTACATTCCTTCTAAAAACAAAAAGACAAAGGAATACTGTTAATTCTCTTATGTGGTATAGACGATCTCAAAGAGTAAAAGACACATTTGGAACTGCAAACATAAGGTATCAACTTTAAAAAATCAAATCAAATAGATTCCTCTCAAAAATTTTAACTGAAGCTCTTTATTATCTGTTTGTGTCAGGCGTAAATGTGTCCAAAAATAGCAAAGTTAGACACCAGAGGATGTGCAAGAAAATGTGTTAAATTATTTTGTATCCTTTTAAGGTTCAGTAAATCAAGCGTGTATGATAAACACTTGACTTTGGCTGGATATCTGACTCCTACATGAATGAGAATAAATGTGTGAAACACTATAGTCAAGCTTAATGTGGTGTTTATTAAAGCATTCTCTGTTGGCATTTTACAGCTTTTTTTTTTTCCTCGGTTTTATTTCTAGTATGAATCTCAACAGAGAAAAAGAAATAGGGTAATTTTCATTCCTATGAAGTTAAGACACCACAGACATAGTATATATGATTCCATCAAGTTTTCTTTGTCTTTGTACAAGAACAATCTGAAATTCCCAAACTGGATTATTTAATAATTTTGTAACTTTTAACTATATCCATGTATCTCTACTGTACAAGATTTCTTAATTATATGATAACCAATAATTATGAAAAAATATTTCTGATAATTAATTAAAAAAAATTACAATATTGCTAGTAACTACAGGGCACATGAGAACACAGTAAATGCCTATTTGTATTATGATTTGAAGAAATATTTGGAAAATATTACACACATGTAATTATTTTCTTAGTGGACAACCTTCTCACTTGAATTGTTCAGTTGCAGCTTTAGATTTAGGTAAGGAACAAAAAGTGTTTCTGCAGGTAATAATCCTAAACTGCATCAACACTGGAAGCTGAATGTCCTGTGTGATTATCAAATTACAGTTCCCTGCTTCAGAGAACCATTCCCCTGCATTTGAGAATACTGAAGTCATCTTCCCTGACTTCTTGGCAGAGACTCAAGTAAAACAAAGACAAGTAGGGTGTTTGTGTCTCACCCCAAACACAATTAAGAGTATTGTGACGGTGTTCACCCAGAGAGCACTTTCTGTGAACACAGAAGTGAAGATTTAACCATGATATATTTACAGTAGATGTAAAAGAAAGATGTCAAGCAGTTTCTCAGACACTAACATGTATAAGTTCATTGTTCTTCTCTGGAATTAGCAACACCCAGAAAAGATTTGAATAATGGAAACTGTTGACCAGAGATTTCATAGGAACCTGATTATCCCTGGTAGTGCACAACTACTTATTTACTTCAGCTACCTAATGATATACCCAAAGGAAATGAACTAAAGGACAAGAAAAAGACAAGATTTAAATAAGAAAACCTGTTTCAGAAATGTGATTGATATTTTAATCCAGCAAATAATGTGGTTGCAGGCTGATGAGAGTAAAAGAACTAATCTGATGGTGAGAAAACAAAAAATAATAGAATCTCATAATCAAAAATCACATTACAATGCATAACAGAATCGATCTACTATATTTGGACTCAGGAGAAATAGAAGGCACAGATTTCTTCTCTTTTTTATTTAGCAGTCTTTTAGGGGACAGCAATTTGCTTGTTCACTCTTCTACACACCAACTGACCTCATTCTGGTAGAAACTGATGAAAAAGTGCTGTAAAAGCTATCACTCTGGAAAAAAAATGTACATCAGCTGCACTAAATGTCTGATTATGGAGAAAGATGCTCTTTGTGGAAGATCATCACTGTTAATGGCAGGGACACAGAGAGATAATTCAAAGATATTAAGCCTATATTGAGTCTGTCAGTGTCCCTGAAATTTGATAGATTGCTTTATCAAGAGAAACTTTATAGGACTTGTTGTAACTATTCTTTAACTTTGTAGATAATATATAGTTTTTTACATATGAAGGTAACAATAGGAAGTAATGGAGTTTATCAGATTTTGTAGGTTTCTGTTCTCAGATGTTAAAATAACCCAACACAGCATCTCTCAATCAGGTCAATATTTACTCTAGCAATTATCCTCCTTTATTCCCTAGAACCAGGCCAGCTAAAACCCATCTGTCCATCTTTGGATTGACATTGTGCTCATCCAGTATAATTATAATTGTAACTTAAGAAGAGATTACTCAGATCACAAGCCACATGTCAGACTATAAGTATGCACCTTTTGCATAGCTTGATGAAAGCTCTGTGCCTTTCTTCCCTTTGGCTGGCTGGAACACCATAATATGTATAATATGTATAATTGCCAAAATAGAAAGGAAAGAAGCTTTTGTGATACTATTATCAGCTTTTCTCACAGCATTGCAGAATCACATATGCCATTGGTTTTTGTACAATATGTTACCCTACAGTTATAACCTATCATGTAATGTAATTCTGTAGAAATAAAGTTATTAATGTCACCATGAAAGTCAAGAAAGAAGAAGTTCATATTAGGAATTGCCAGTGAAAAATGGAAAGTTTACTGCATATATTTTTTTCCTTAGCAATATCATACATTATGCATTAGTTGTGCAGTAAAATAATATGAAATAACTTATCTGATCTTGCAGGACATATATCCTGCTGTATTAATTTTTCAGGTTTTATTCAATTCTGAAGTAGATTTACAGAATATTTTGAAGAACAGCTGCTTATCTGTTTAAAATGTTTCTTCGTGATTTCATCAGATTCTAGTAAGTGCAAATATACATGTTTTTCAAAAGTAGGGACTCGGACCGTCGTGAAAATGAATATTGAGCAGAGAGTGAATACATGGTATATGCTTTGTCCCAAATATAGGGGGGGTTTATTCAATTACTGTCAAACATATATCAAGTAAGGAAGGTTGAGATTGGATAGATTGGACTGATTGGATAGATAAATTTTCAAGTGGGAAAACACATCAAATTTTTACTTGCCTAGTCATCCCTTTTATTTGCTTGATTACTTATTTAATGTTAAAGCTTGACTGTCACAAAAGTCATATAAGTTCAATTTCTCTTACTTTTGAAAGGAGAGCAGTGTCAGCATCATTTCCTGAGGAGTTATAAAAGTGCTCAAATTTCAGGAAGTAAAAATCAGATATTGCTGGAATGTGCTTTGTTTGATGCATTGAATTATACTGTGTGCACGTGCCCAGGTGCCAGCAGCAGAGGCTGCAGGAATGGCCTCTGTGAGGAGAAGCTGGGGCTGCCCTGTGCTGAGCACAGCTGATTCCAGCTGGCTCCATCATGGACCCACCACAGGGCACAGCTGAGCCCCTCAGACAAGCTGGTATAACCTCTGGGAAAACATGTTTAAAACACAGAGAACAGTGAGGAATGAGGAAAAAAAAAATGTAATGAGAAAAAAACATAATGAGAAAAAGTAATGAGAAAAAGCCCTGGTAACCTAAAGGCCAAAGGATAAGGAATGGAAGGAGATATTCCTGATGCTGGAGCAGGTGTTTCCCCCACAGTCTGTGGAGAAAACCATCCTTGAGCAATATGCCTGCACTGGAGGCCATGGGGGACTCCACACCACAGCTTGTGAATATTTCCTGAAGGGACTGCAGTTGTGTGGAGACCCCAAGGTGAAAGAGAATGAAAAATTGATCAGGAAAAAGCCACAGACAGGCACTGTTAGGGACTGACCATGAAACCTATTCCCTTTCTCCCTGCACTGCTCAGAGAGAGAAGCTGGGAATGAAAGAGTGAATCTGAGCCCCTAAAGAAGGGGTGTGGTGAGGTTTCCCAAAGAGAAAATTAAAAATTCCACTCTTTAGTTGGCAATAAATTAAGTTAAATTAAATTTTACCAAATAAAGTTTGTTTTTTCTGTGACAGTAATTGTCTTTGTCTTGACCCACAAGATATTTCATTTTTTCTCCCCATCCCACTGAGGTGAAGAAATGAGACAGCCCAAAACTGCACACAATATTCAAGGTGAGGCCACACCAGTGCAGAGCAGAGAGGGACAATCCCCTCCCTTGACTGGCTGGTGATGCTGTGCCTGATGCCTCCCCAGGACACGCTTGGCTCTTCTGGCTGCCAGAACACTGGTGACTCAAATTCAACTTTCTGTTGACCAGGATTCCCAGGTCCCTTTCCATGTCACTGCTTTCCAGCATCTCATCCCCCAGTCTGTACCTCCATGGTTGTCCCAGGTGCAGAATCCATCACTTTCCATTGTTGAAGTTCATATGGTTGGTATTTATTATTATTATTACTATTATTAATTATTCTATTACTATTACTATTATTATTCCCATGCAATCAGAAATTTATCTAAGTTGAATGTTTAAAGGAATGAAGAATTAGAGGTATTTAGATTTTTTTTGAGGTTCACCATTTCTAGGCATTAATCAGCAGTTACTAAGCACAGTTTGATGGCAAGTATTTGACACCTAAAATTCAAGACTACATTCACACTAGAGCCTTGATTCTGAAAAATGCCTGTGGATTTGCTCTCCCTCCCCCACCTGGCTTTATTTTTTGGAGTAGAAATCTGATCCTATGATTCATGTAATGACATCATCAGATCTTGTTTTACATCTAAAAGTAAAAAATGTAATGCTTTGAATTTGACTGAACAAATGTCTTTACCCTATAATTGTTTTATATAAACCATAGACATAGATATAGATATAACTGAAGTAGAGATATAATGAATACATAAAATTTGTTTGTGAGAAGAACCCTATACTGATCTTGGGGGGTTTTTTGGGTTTTAAGCTGGAAGCAAGAGAATTGAAATGCAAAAGATGGAGAAGGAAGTAGTCTCAGAAGCCCAGAGCAGCTGTACTTGTCAGTCTCTTCCACCATAAACCAGAAGACTTTCTTTTGCAAACTGGAGGTCTCCTCTTTCAAGAGTGACACCTCTCTTTTGCGTACTTTCTCCCCATGCTGTGAGTAAGAACTAGGAAAATCTCCAAGGCAGGTAGAACGATCCTCTTTAACAAAACAAACAAATAAACAAATTTTGAGCTAGTCTCTTTTGCTGTAGTTTTTGTTTTGCTTTATAGATTTTCACCTTGACACCTTTATTTTACAGGCATTAGACACTGCCATTTTGACAAGGTTTTAGCCATTCTTTTAGACTCTCCAGTAGTAAGCTCTCTGGTTAAAATAAATAGGAGACAAGCAAATATTAAAAAAAAAAAATTAAAGATAACTAGATCTTTCTGCCTTAGAATTCTAAGTCAAGAGTTTAGAACTATAGAAGTAAATCTTTAAGAAGTACATAATCTCTGTAAACATTCTTTCTGTTTCTCTTGCATTGTGAGAAACTGGGAACATGTGATTAATTGTACTTTAAAGAAAAGTCATAACAATATATTATTGTACAAGTATTATTGTATATGATAAATGTGTATTAATTTTACACATTTAAGACTTGAATCTTAAAATTCCACTAATGCGTTTTAATAATTTATCAAACATATAAATTTAACACTATAGTCTGTTAATTATTTTAACTAAAATTTCTCATAACTTCAAATTTTGGATGTAGAATGAAATTATGGATTATGAAAAGCAGTGGTCACCCAATTCAGGAGATTCTCTTGTGTTTGCACTGTGGTCTTCATATGTTTTTCTGGGCATTTTCCCTAAGTGTGCAACTTCATTTCCTTCAGTTGCAGCATCTAGACATGCATGATAGAAAACGTTTTGGAAAAGAGCCTGGCTGCAAGACAAAAGGAACCTTTAGTGAACTCTGAGAACTCTGTGGTCTGGATGAAAATCTCCACAGAGAATCATCTCTGAAGCACAGTTCTTTACCTGATTTTTATTTGGTCCTGGGAAAGGATACATTATCTATTTTATCTAACCTGACAATCAACATTTTTCTATCTGTCTATCCTGTAAAATTGTGCCCACCTCTCATACACTTTATTTATGTTATCTAACTATACATATATATATACCTTTGCTTCTCTCTGTGCTCTCATGGTTGAAGGTTTTGTGCTTTGATGATCATTTCTAGTAAAAACATGCACCCTGAAGCAAGAAATCTGTTTGTTCTTCTTCTATCTTTCAGACTAAAACAACAACAAATAATTGCCTCTGCATTTAGTAGAAGAGGGATGAGCATGCATTCTTTTATTGCTACTTTCTTTAACCAGTATGACCAGAGGAAAATCATGAAGGAAAACAAAAGAGGTCTTAAGTAAAACAAAAAACCTTATCAAAACCTAAGTGTGTGCTTTCTGAAGAGACAGGAGTTTATTGATAACACTGTGGTATGAGATATAAGAAAAAAACCAATTCCCATATTATCTGCGAACAGAGCAGCAAAGGTAAGGGCATTATTAAAATCTTGGTTTACCTGTATAAAATTCTGAGAGCCACATACTATGAGGATTTGACCCTGAAATCTAGCTCTATTTTGTGCCTAATAATTATTTTGAAAGTGTTCCCCATCTTATACAAAATAGCCAAGAGTTTGGAGCACTTTACTCGAAGAACTTTAGTTTTGGGTCATTTCCAGCTTTAGATTTCTTTAACCTCTAACATAAAATACAGTCTGTAAAAGGTTTGCTTAAAGCATTCAGATCTTATCCTCCACTACTTTGAGACAGTTTTAAAAGCTTCCTGATTATTGCTAGCCTTTGAAATACACTGTCATGACACTTAAAAAATTAATTCTCAAACCTGTCTATGCAAATTCGCTGGACTCTGCTCCACCAGGCTTGCAAAAAAAAGCAACAAACTTCACCATTCATTAATGAAAAACACAATTCAGTGAGACCTCACCTATATCTATGCAATTCCAACTCATAAGAGTTAGATTACCAGTTGCATTCTTGTATGAGCTGGAAAAACAAAGCACAGAAAATTGTTATGGGGATGTTTAATCCAAAGCTCTACCCTGTTGTTATGGTTAAGGTATTCCTAAGAAACAAACAAAGCTCAAATGGTTAAGTTTTTAATTCCTGTAGCATGCTTGAAGTGAAGAGAAATTATTAATGATCTAGGCAACTGCCACTAACTGGCTACAACTATGGAGAAAAACAAAGAAATTGGTCTGGGAATGCAAACTATGCCATTGATGGCTCAATGCAACCATCTAAGTTAGAAAGCAATAAAGAGTGAAAGGATACCTTTTTGCAGAGTGCACTCTATGCATGGATTTCTGACTCAGTATAGAAGTGGAATAGTGGGTAGAGTGTGGGCCACCAGTCAAGATCCAGACATGTCAACCAGTCCTACCAGTGGACTGATATCACAGGAGCAGGACCCTAGACTAGTGTGAGTCTGATGTGTGTGGATGTTGTAGAATGGAATAGAAGAGAAAATGTACAATAAAAACCTTAGAATTAAAAAGCCATCCACTTCTTCTTCCCATCCTATCTAATAACTAAATTTTACATCTTCTTATACCTGTCATACTTCATGATAAATTTTTGTGTTTGTCAGTAGTGGGAGAAATGAACATACTCACTATCAGAAAAACTATTCCTCAAAAAAAGAGTAGAAATTTAAGGCTTACCTCTGAATAATTAACCTTCAAAATGGCAAGGATCAAAACATATCTCTGGAACACTAACAAGACATAAATGGATGAGGCATGCAGTATAGGTCTTAAAATTTCTGTTCATTGGATGTTATACTGTACATCTTAAGTTATTTATGGACCCCACTGAAATTAGAAAAAAAAAAAAGAGAAAATCTGAGTTCCAACACAGTGAAATTTTAAAAGGAAAATAACACCTAAACATGATAGAAATAACATTCAAATTGCTTAGTTTTGAAAAGAGTTTTAAGATCACTGACTCCAACCACCAACCCAGCATTGCCAAGTCCACTTGGACACTAAACCATGTCCCTAAGAGCCACATCTACATGCCTTTAAATGCCGTCATGGATGGTCCACTTTCCTGGACAGCCTGTTCCAGTGCTTGATAAACCTTTTGATAAAAACATTTTTCCTATTATTCAATTTAAACCTCTTCTGTCACAAGTTGTCACCATTTCCTCTTGTCCAATCATTTGGTACTTGGGAAGAGAGGCTGACCCCCACCTCAGTACTGTCTCTCTTCAGGTAGTTTAGAGGGAGATGGCACTCAGGAGGATCTATCCCATGACCTTTCCTGGCACCAGGGTGAGGCTGACAGGCCTATAGTTCCTTGATGCTCCTTCCAGTTCTTTTTGTAGATGGGCATCACAAGGGCTAATCTCCAATCAACTGGGACCTCTTTGGTTAGCCAACACTGCTGGCAAGTTGTTGAAAGTGTCTTCATGAGTGAAAGCTCCTCAGTATACTTGGATGCATCCCAACTTGTGGACAGACTTCTCTATGCCTAAGTAGTGTAGAAGGTTATTGACCATTTACTCCTAGATTATGACAGTTTCATTATTTTCACATCCCTGTGTTCTAGCTCAGGGGGCTGGGTACCCCGAGAAAACTGGTCTTACTATTAAAGATCGAGGCAAAGAAGGCGCTGAGTACTTCAGTCTTTTTCTCATCCTTTGTCACTATGTTTCCCTCTCAATCCAAAAACCAACTGAGAAATTCCTTAGCCCTCTTTTTGTTGCTAACGTTTTTTTAGAAATGTTTTATTGCCTTTTACATCAGTAGCCAGATTAAACTATACTTGGACTTTGGCCCTTCAGTTTTCTCCCTGCATAACCTCATGAAATCCTTGTAGACCTTCTGAGTTGCTTGCATGTTATTCCAAAGCTCGTAAAGTCTCCTTTTCATGCCTGAGTTCTAGCCAAATCTCCCTGTTTATCCAGAAAAGTCTTCTTCCTCACCCGCACATCTTTCAGCACATTGGTTCAGCCTTCTCATTTGCCTTTAAAATTTCATCTTGAAGAATGTCCAGGTTTCCTGAACTCCTTTGCCATTCAGGACTAATGCCCAAGGGACTCAGTCAATCTCCTATACGGACCAAAGTCTACCCTCTGGAACTCCAAGGCTGCAGTTAGCTGACTCCCATCCTTCTCAGGGAATTGAAAACTTTATCGTTTCATGGTCACTGTGCCCAAGGCAGCCTGCAACCATCAGATCCCCCATAAGTTCCTGTTCACAAACAAAGGACCAGCAGGATGTCTTCCACAGCTGGCTCATTCATGAGCTGGATCAGGAAGTTATCTTTGACAGAGTTCCGGAAATCTCTTAGACTGTTTCTTCTCTACTGTATTTCCAGCAGATATCTGGTAAGTCTAAATCCCCCACAAGAGCAAGGGCTAGTGATTGGGTGACTTCTCCGTGCTGCTTATAGAATATTTCCTCTGCCTCTTCATTGTGATTTTATGGTCTCTAACAACTGTCGCCAGGATATCTGCCTAGTTGTCTTTCCCCC
The DNA here is from genome assembly GCF_017639235.1 of Corvus kubaryi. Classification (NCBI taxonomy): domain Eukaryota; kingdom Metazoa; phylum Chordata; class Aves; order Passeriformes; family Corvidae; genus Corvus; species Corvus kubaryi. The sequence continues at coordinate 11,223,249 of NW_024582073.1, forward strand.
TGGTTCTTATCCATAAGCACTCAACCCTATTAGCACCATCATTATGCTGAAAACAATTAAAACTATCCCAACATACAGGATTGCCCATCTCCTCTCCCTCCTTGCTTGTGTCCTCTGAAGAGTTGATAGCCATTCATCGCAGCATTTGTGAGAATTGTCTCAGCCTCTCTCTGTGGTGATGTCTGTAATAGTTTTCCTTCTGTGCAGTGGCTTCCAGATCTCTTGTTTGTTGCTGCATGCGTTGGAGTAGATGCACTTCAGTTGAGTTGCTGATCCCACCACCTTTTTGGAGGGAGAAAGACTACTTCCTGTGTGATTATTCTCAGTCATTTCCATGATTTCTTACATGTTAATTACCCTTGTGTCTTCATGGCTGCCTTGATCCTCATCCCCTACTTCCACTGATAATGATGCACTGAAGGACCTCTCCAGCACACCGTCCTCAAGCACTGGCATGCTTCCCCTAGGCTTGTATCTAGTGAGCCTGGTTTTATTCCTTTCTCACTTCAACACTAGTTTAAAGCTTTTTAAATGACATCTGCTAACTCTTGTGCAAAGATCCTTTTCTCCCTTTGAGACAGGTGTACTCCATCTGTTGCCAGCATGCTCAGTGTTGTGTAAACCAAACCATGATCAAAACCCCAAATTCTGCTGGTTTGTTCAGCTAATGTTCATCTAAACAGAGACAGAAATATTACAGATGAAGAGTATGTGTCATAGAAAAATATATTCCCAGTGTAGTAAGTAGAAGAAATTTGGTGAGCTTAACAACTGATCTTCTCAAAGAGAATACTAGGTATGTTTAATATACTAACAAAATTTTCCAACCTCCTTACCCTGGTATTCTTCACACTTAAAAATAAAGAGACTTAGACAAGTCCTCCTTGTCCCATATTTGCATGGCTCCTTCTTAGAGAAATTAGATTACACACTAGCTTGAAGTAAATTAATGCAGTTAATACTTTTATCTTTAAAGAACCAGATGGTCAGTTTAGTATTTAAAGTACAGTTTAAAAATTTAACTCTTAAATGAGTTTCAGTCACTATTATTTGTCAGTTTGTGCCTTATAAATACTATTTTAAATATAAGATAAATTAAATTTAAGTTTACTATGTATGGTTGAAAACAAACACCCCCTGCCCTCCCCCCCATGTGTATTTTGTTCCACCCTTCATGCTTCTCTCTTCTTTCTGCCTGTTATAAGTTTCTGGAGTGTTTAAACATTGTGACTTGCAACAAATTGGTTAGCAGCAGTTTTATTGCATTCATATTCCATCATTATTTTTTTGCCACAAGACAGTAAGTCAGTCTCATTTTTTTATTTGATTGATTCTTTTTAAAAGAAGGAAGAATGGAGAAGTGTTTGTCAGCATGATTTTGTTTTCACCTTTTTTCTTACTAACCTGATTGAATTTGGTTTACCTCAGGAATGCTTCTCCAACCAAAGTGTATATTTATTGAGAAGTTTTCAGTACCTACAAGCAAACGGATAAGCTTAGCCATAGGAAAGGATTTTATGTGAGCACTGGGTACAAGACAGGATTTAAGCACTGTGTTTTTAAGGGAATGTTTTAGTCTTTGCAGAAGAAAAACTCTTTAATGTATATTATTAAATGTATACTAACATACATACTAATACATACTACACATACTAATGTATACTGCTACATCTTTTTGCTTTTTGTTTATTTACCTTCCAAAATTTGACCTTGGGTGTTCTCTTTGGGCCGTATTCCAAGCGACTGAATCAAATTTTCCTTTTTCTGGCAGCCAAATGAGTGGGACATGGAGAGGAAGGAGAATTGTGTTCCAAATGGATCTGCTTTTTCTCAAAGAGAAAAATGAAGAGCTCAAAAGTATAAGAAAGGCAGAACACAAAACTAATTTGCTTTGTTCCCTTAAAAAGAAAAGGAAATAGATTAGAAATGCATTTTTAATAAATCTCTCTGCTTCTGTCTCTTTTCCCTCATAATACCCTGATACAGAGATCATTCATGTCCCTTTAAAATCTTCAGGAAACTTCTTTACCATGAACTTTTAGTCAGTTTGCCACAGCCACAGTCCCTCAGGAAAAGCAAGGGAAGATGAAATTCCTTCTGGAGCTAATGGGTGCATCTGAGAGGCTCCACAATAACCCAGAAGGTCTTGCCTCTTAGTGCTTGGCACTGCTTCTGCAATATTCCTAGGCTAGAATAACTTTTAGCAGAACTGCCCACAAATTCTAAGAATTCAGGAAGCCCATTTTTACAAGTAAATTCCTTTATATAAAACAAGAGGTACCAATTACTAGATGAGAAAATGTTAAATGTGCATGGATTGCAAATGGTGTTAATGAAGCCAAATGGCATAAATGCCTGATTTCTTGCTAATGCTGCTTCATGGGAAGACTAATAAAGAGAGTATATCAGCTACCACACTGCAACAAGTTTGAAGAAATAAAATAGAAATGAGAAATACTTTATTAAACTAATATGAGAAAATGATTGCTTTGAAAGAGACTATACATTAGTTATTTCCTTGTAAGGCAAGCAAAATGCAACACAGTTGTCAGAAATACTGTTGTTCTCAGATTCACTCTGTTGTTTTAAATTATTTTTTGAGGAAAAACACATTATTTAACTTCCTTTTTTTGTGCAATTTTCTTTCCCTGTTTATGTGTTAAAATTCTAATTGTTTTTGTTTGTTATTCCTGTAGTGAGTCCTTCTAGTCTACTGAAGCTACTATTTATACCTGACATTTATTCCTTGCTTCCTGAATATCTCTCTGCATCAGATTCCAAACAAAGCTTGTTCCTGGAAACACTCCAAATTATTATGACTGTTGAAAATAGCGGAAACAACAGGGTTCCAATTTTAAAAGCTCACCATGAAATTCTTATTTTAGTCTCTCATGTTCCTAAAAACCTGTTATTCAAAATTTGGGTGTTCAGATCTCCTTCTATTCTTATTAAATCAAATAACTGGGTAAGCGGTTCAATATTGTAGGATGGGTATGTTAGCAAATGTCAGTACTTGGTATGATTCATGACATTATACTGTTCATCATTCACTCAGTAGCAATGTTTTGTTCTATATTTGTTCTGTGTGCAGACAGTGTAGGCACAGTAAATGATCTGAAAAATATAAATTTTCTTTTGTCTTGATTGGTTTCTAGAGTGGAAGATTCCTTAAAAAGAAACTTCTAATACTGTACTTGTCAAAGTTGTGTAAAAAATAAAAGACAAAGTTGGAGAGAAAAATAAAACCCTGAGGGACCAGAATGAAACTGAAAATGGATGAATGAGAACAGAAAATTATATTTTAAAGCACTACACATGTTAGAAGAGAAAAAAAATAAAAAAGAAAACCTCAAAGACTGAAAGCTAGAAAATTGAGTGAAAGAAAAATCATTCTTTTTATTAAGACAGAAACATAAGGTGATGTATGGGTCTTCGCAAGGTTTGTAGATATAGAATCAATCTTTAGGCTGGATCATTGCAGACATTTCTTTGAACATGTATACAACTAAGTTTGTTGTGATTCTAGGCAGATAAAAAGACAGAAAGTGCTTTGCCTGAAGAACTAGTGAACATAAGTCCAATAGTACATCTGGAACAAAAAAGTTTAAATGTATGCTTTTTCTGGCCCAAGATGAAACTTCTCTTTCTGTCTGCATATACCCACAAAGTCTGCAGAAAAGATTCAGCTGAAGAAATGCACACAAAAAAGTTCGTCACAAGCAAAAAGCAAACAAGTTTTACTTGAGATTCCAGATTTATCTAAGAGTCAAGTGGGTGCTATTATGTAAGAGATATTCTTTACAGGTCTTGTGAACCCAAAAATTCCACCCCGCACTTCCGAGAAGAACAATAACCATCATTACTAAGCCCCATAATATGGGTAACTAAATCATGAAGGTTTCTATTTCGTAAACTGATGTTGGGTTAGAATTACTTCAATTGTGAATTGAATATATACAACCTAGCTATTAAACTGAAAGACTGTGCAATCTGCTTTAATCAGTATTTACATATGCTATAGGTAGATATCATTTCCATCTTCAAATTGAATTTGACAGCGAATAATATATGACAGTCATGCAGATAATCACTTTCAACTTTGAACATTATCACCGTGATACTGTTTAGGGATAGAAATAACTACACTCAGAATGAATACAGCAATCCAGTTTGAGTTACCGGTGGACACACTAATAAAACTAGGGTGATCATCTGCTCCTACTTGCTTTGTGGAGGAATTTAGCTTAGGAAATATTTACTCCCCTAGAAAAGACAGCACTGACCAGCAGCTCTGTGGTACTTCATTTGCCTCCAGCATGAAAACTCCTGACATCCACCTCCAGCTGGATTACAGATAGATCCCAAGTGGAATACTGGCCCTCCTTGAAGTAAGACCATTTGTTTTACTTCTGAACTCAACAGGGCTTTGATGCTGTCACCTTTCACAGGGCAGAAATTCACCTGATTATGTGTCACTTGCCCATTTTCATTCTGAGTTTGGTAGGAGCTGGAATGTATTGTCTTACAGGGAGGTGAAATCTATTTTGTATTTGTTGGATGAGAGGCTTCATGGAAACCAGAGCACAAAGGCAAGATGTCACAGACATTAAATGCTAAGTGATATCTTGTGCCTCTATTAAATGCAAACCCTTAAATACAAGTAACATATCTGTTTCCTGCACAGGCGAAGCTCCATAATTAGGGTATTATTCTGAGACATATGGACAGATACTCCTTCAAACAAACAAATTTCACCTAGATTTCTTGCATTCTGCTTGACTGTTATAACCTTTGTGCAATAGATGTAAGCAAACACCAGCAGATTTTTAAATAAGATTCAGCTGGTGACATAGTTTTGTATGTATATGAGTTGATTTTGTTTGTGTGTTTGTTTTTTTCCTTTGTTTTTCCTATTTGTCCTAGGAAATTGAATATTCAGTTCAGGTTAATTTATTTCTATAAGAAACAGTTATCTAATTAAAAAAAAATAACAATCAGATGGGAAGGAAGGAAAAAAGGCCCATCTTTTAATAAGTATTTTACCTTCTGTGTGGTATTCAGAATGAAGCATCGATCATTATTACATATATAAAAGAAATGCTTGGACTAGGCACTGTATGGCGAAATCCTACCATACAACATCAAGGACAAAAACACACAGATAGAAAAATGAACCACAGACAGGCATTCAAGATGGAAAATGAGAGTGCAATGACTAAAAGCTGGCCAAAATAAGCATTATCTTATAATAGTAGCACCATGTCAATCTCTGTATCAGCATTGTTTTAAGGAGTGTCCCAAAATTTGAATTTTGGTTAGAGAATGAGTATAACGTGCACACTAAGTCATCTAATCCAACCTCCCTGCTCAAGCAGGGTCCCCTGAAGCACATTACTCAGGATTGCGTCCAGACAGCTTTTACATATCTCCAGGGTGATTAAGTGTCAAAAGACTTGCCAGGTAGACTGGGTCCTCCTTCTTACCCTCTTTGATGACTGGGGTGACATTTGTTTTCTTCCAGTCCTCATGTACCCCATCTGTATCTCTTGCTTATGCATGAATTTCAGCAGGAGTTCTTTGTTCTTGCATGGAGGTATCCTGCTTCTTTCATTTACTTTCTTGCCTATGGGGCTGTGTTCTTGAAGTTGGAGGAAGTTATCCTTGAATATTGAAAAGCTCTATCTGCTCTTCCCTCTAGAGAACGCTCCCATGGGATTCATCCAAGGAGGTCCCTGAAGAGGCATAAGATACCTCTCCTGAATTCTAGGGTTATGATCTTACCTATTGCCCTGATTTCTCCTCACAAAATACTGAACTCCATGATCTCATGAGTGTTGTAGCCAAGCCAAGCCATAATTCACATCTCCAACCAGTCCTTCCTTGCTGATAGCATGAGGTCCAACAGCACACCTTTCCTCATGGACTCCTCCATCTCCTTTATCAGAAGGTCTGTTGGGTTGGCCAGGTATTTAGTAGAAGGAGGGCTAAAGGGGTGACTTCTATGACAAGTTGCCAGAAGCTTGCTCCAACAGAGCCAATGCCAGCCAGTTCCAGGACTGACCCACTGCTTGTGTCACATATACTGGGCTGCTTGTTTTCAGGAATATCTCTCTCTAATATATGTCAGAACTTTATTTTGAGCCTGAGAAAATGTTAATTAAACTGATAAATCTCTACTGAACCATATTAGACTACATAATCAGTGTTTCTTGAGGAAAGGATGTGGGCACAAAATTAAAAAAGGGTAGTCACAGGAGAAAGACATTCTGTCTACAGTGCACATATTGTTTTTTTTACTGGGTACTTTAATCATGTTGTTGAATAAGTATATTTCTTGGTTTTAAAATAAGACTCTAAAGAAAGTTGTAAATCAGCTGGGAGCCCTGTGGAACTTAATTCCTGATTGGTTTTTATCCCTTCCTGTCCAATATTCACTCACCAGGGAAAATGGCTCTGGAGCAGGTGTGTTTCTAAGCAGAGTAGGGCATAGCGGCACACAGATGGGGGTTTCCTGAGCCAGGGAAACCCCAGGGGAATGCTGAGACTTGCCAGGAGGCAGCAGCTTGCAAAGACACACAAGAGGAAGAGAATTTCCCTGAAGTCTGAGGTGCCCTTGGACAACTGCTTTGCTGCTCTGCAAGCTGAAGAGGAAAGACCCATTCCATCAGAGAAATGTTGGAGCTGTTAGGCAGCCCAGTCTGCTCACCTTATAACAACCGGTGCAACTAAGAAAAGGCAATGGGTGATAGTAGCAGGCAACATTCTTCTGAGAGGCACAAAAGCATCTATTTTCAGACCTGATGATCTTCAGAGAGGTGTGCTTCTTACCAGGGGCTTCTATAAGGGACGTCACTGAGAGATTACCAAGTCTCATACAGTTCACTGACTATTATCCCCTGCTCTTGTTTCATGTGGGCAACAGTGATACAGATAGGAACAGTCTGAGGAGGGTCAAGAAGGATTACAGGACCCTGGGGGAGGCAGTAAGGGACTCTGGAGCACAGGTAGTTCTTTCATCGATACTCCTGGCCAAATGAAAGGGATTTAAAAGGGCCAGTTGAATCTGGAAAATCAACAAATCAACAGGACTGGTGCCACAGTCAAGGGTTCGGCTACTTAGACAATGGGACTAATTTTTGACACCAGCTCTACTGGAGGCTGATGGGATCTGTCTGTCAGAGAAGGGAAGAGGCATCTTTGGTCATAAGCTCGCGAAGCTGATGAAGAGGGATTTAAACTAAACTCACTGGGGGAGGGGAACCTCAATCCTGCAAGAGATGCCCAAAGCTTGGAGAAGCTTGCAGGTCAGCAGGAGAGCACCTGAAGAGTATCACAAAGTAATTCCTGCCACTTCAGCCAGTAAATTTGCTTCATCAAAGGCCCAAATTAAATACCTCTATGCAAACACATGTAGCATAGAGAATAAACAAGAGGAATTAGAGACGAACACATGCCTGCAAGACTATGGTCTTATTGGTATCATGGATATGTGGTGGGATGGGTCCTATGACTGGAATGTTGAAATGGAAGGATACAGGCATTATAGAAAAGACAGGCAGGGAAGATGTGGGGGTGTTACTCTTTATGTCAATGACCAGCTGGAATACATAGAGCTCTGCTTTGGGATGGATGAGGAGCTGACCAAGAGCTTATGGATCAGGATTAAAGGGAGAGCAGGTTCAGATAGTGGGGATCTGCTACCGGCCATGCGACCAGGAAGACCCATCAGATGAGGTCCTCTACAGACATGTAGGAGCAGCCTCATGTTCACAAACTTTGGCCCTAATGGGGGACTTTAAACATCCTCATATCTGTTGGAGGGACATAGCAAGCAGAAAGTTCCTGGGATGCACTGATGAAAACTTCCTACTCCACATAATAGAAGAGCCAATGAGGATATGTGCTACCTTATTCTCACAAACGAGGAGGAGCTGGTGGGGAATGTGGAACTCAAGGGCATCCTTGGCTTCAGTGACCATGAAGTGGTAGGGTTCAAGGTCCTTAGGGCAATGAGAAGAGCACAGACCAAGCTCATTACCCTACACTTCAGAACAACAGATTTTGGACTCTTCAGGGACCTGCTCAGTATAGTACCATGTGATAGAGCCCTGGAGGGAAGAGGGGTCCAAGAAACTTGGTTAATACTGAGGTGTTACCTCCTCCAAGCTCAGGAGTGATACATCCCAACAAAGATGAAGTCAGACAGAAATGCCAGGAAGCCTGCATAGATGAACAGTTAGCTCCTGGACAAACTCAGACATAGAAAGGAGACCTAGAGACGGTGGAAGCAAGGATATGTAACCCCAGAGGAATAGAGGAAGGGAGAAATTGTCAAAGAAGTCAGGGATCAGGTTAGGAACGCTGAAGCCCTGATAGAATTTATCAGACCAGGGATATCAAGAGCAATAAGAGAAGCTTCCATAAGTGGATCAGTGATAAAAGGAAGACTATGGAAAATCAGTCACAATAGGGAACATTTAATTCCTTCTTCTCATTTGTAATAAATCAAGCAATAAGCACTTATAAAGAAAGTCCAAGAAAAGAACAGGAAACTCAAAACTCGGTCAAATTCTAAAAATTGAAAATACTGCTTGGCTTTCCCTAATGCTGCTGTCTTTCCTTAAGCAGGGATTACAAATACTATGGACAGAGGTAATAAGCACATCTATCTTCTTTTGGTTTAACAGAAACTGGGAGTGTTCCCAGCAACTGGAAGGAACACACAGACAAAAATGAAAAAAAACCCCAAAATTAGAGGAAAGATTAAAAGGAGAATGCATTTAAAATCACAATAACAACCTAACCCAGTTTACAAGATGTCATTCATTCATACATCTCAGGCTTATAAATGTGAATATAATTACTCCAAACATTTTTTTAATGCTAACAGCAACCTTTATAAAAAGTTATACCTAAATTTAAGTGCTGCATATCTAAAAGAATAAGTTGGCTTCCACTTGGAAAATGTAGAATAGATTCCACATTTGATTGTATATATATCATAAAGAAATATTGTTCCTGTGTATAAGTATTCACAGGAGAGTCCCATAATTGCTGCCAGGCTTTTCCAAACCCAAGAATGAGCTGATTTGGCTTAGCATAGCCTGAAGGTTGGAAACCACTGCTCTAGGCAAAAGACATGATGGGTATTCATCTATTACCTTAGCCTATGTGTGCATGTGCAGCAGTCTGCACTGTTTTTAGCTGCAAGAAAAGTAAAACATAAAATTTCCAGATACTTTATTTTTAGTCCAGTATTTGAGGGCTAGTTTCTAGGTTCAAAATTATTCAAAATCATTCTTGTTTGTGAAAGAGGGAAAAATTGGGCTATATATGCATAAATTTACCCTCATCTGAATTCCAGTTTCCAGCAGATTTATATTTATTAATATTAAGAAATAAATTATTTTTAAAACTTCATAATAAAATTTCCAATGCTTTTTATTTCTGGTGACCTGGTTTTAACTTTTTAAATTGACTAGTTAATATAATTATATGATTAAGATACACAGAAACTTTAGAGTGAATTTCTTGTGTGAAATCTCAGTGAAGGCTACTACTTACAGATAATAAATCATAGTAATCAGCAATGTGATGAAAGAAAACAGTATCTGTTTCATTTCTGCATGAACAAAGATATCCTTCCTGCAAATGCTTAGGACAGTTTTCAGTAAAAGTTGTGAATTTATGTGAATATTCACAAGCCAGTGAGACAACTTGTGCACCTAGTTATGTTTTCAAATTTATGTCAAAAGGTGAAGAAAACGTGTAAAAGAAGATAGAATTACATTGGAAGAGAAAGAAAGTTGCTTGTAAGACTGAGGCCTATTTCCCCTGAACAAACTAAGGAGTAAAAGAAATCTGTAAAATAAATTTGGGCAGTGGGGTGAAAGGTTGTGGTTCCTTTGCTTTGTTTTTTTTTTTTTCACTTTGATTTTTTTTTTTTTTTCCTATGTATCAGTCGAATTTAAGGGAATTTTTATCTTAGTTTCAGGTTAACTTGAGTGGAAAAGGTGAATCTGTCCTGTTTTTGATGAAAATAGAACATACTGGCTAACCTCAGTAAGAAATAAATGTCTTTTCACAGTAAACAAACAAAACAAAAAGTTGAACATATTTTTATAAATAGCCACTGTCAAGAATTACTGATAGCAACCCTTGATTACATACACATCTATCAAACATTCTTGGAAGACATCATCATGTAAAAATACTGGTATTAATTTAGATATATTATTGAGGTTTTTGTGCTTGTCTTTTCTATAAGGAACATGCTCAAAGGGGAAAAATATGTTATTTCATTTGCAAGATCTGGATTCTTAAGGTGAAAGGAAATGATTCTGTCTTAATTCTTAACAAACACTACCAGTTTATGTATCTTTTTTTTTCTTAATTAGGACTCTTATCTGATAATATGTACAATAATTACATGCATGAAACTGCCCTTGGTAGTACTTACTTCTTGTAAAGTAGAAGGAATGTATTGCTTTTTTTGTGTGTTCTATTCACCCTCTGGAAAAAGATAAATCCATTTTAAAAGTGGTTTACCTGATTACTTAAATAAAAGGAATAAAGTTACACATATTCTTCATGATCATGATACACACCATTTCTTCAAGTGAATCTATTGTAAAACACATTTTGCCTCCTTTTTACACAAATAATAGGCCTGATGTTTCCCTATTTGCTTACTAATATTTTCTTTCCTATTTTAGTTTATTTGTATTTTGTATATCTGAGCCACAAAATAGAGTAAGACTTCAGCAATCTCTTTCTCCAGACACATTTACTCAATCTGAATTTTTGCTGAAGACCATACAGTAGTTTTTTCTGTATCTTATAATTTTAAAAAAGTGCCATTTCTTGATTTAGTGGATTTTTTAACCAATAATTCCGTCATACATTCCTCTTTTTGTAAATTGATATTTTGTATTAAAATTTTTCTTTGTAAGCTTAATTATTCTCAATATTGTGTGTGGAAATGCAGTTTCAGTCTAGTTTATGTATATATTCCGTACCACAAGTATTCAACAGTGGCTGTTAAGGAGAATAATGAGGTTCTTGCTGTACCTCAATTTAGTTACACAGCTGTATAATTTAAAGAAGCTCCTAGGAGTTTTGAGTCTTCCCAGGGCTACATAACACCCCAGGGAAGATTTTGATTATCTAAGTTTTGAATGTAGTCTTCAAGACTTTTTTTATTCTAAGAGTTCAAGCAAAGTTTTTAATGAAAAGAACCTATAATCCTTGCCTTACAGTTATTTCACAGGTTTTCATTCTGTTTCATCATGTGATAATATAAGCACCCTTAGCATCATAGGATAGTTTCATTTACCAGGGTCATCAGGATGTTGAAAATCCAACTTCTCATGCATGACAGGGTCACAGCTGAGGTCAGACTAGGTTATTCAAATTTTAATCCAGCTGGTTCTTAAAAACAGCAAAGATGGAGACTTCTCAACATCTCTGCACAGCCTGTTTCATTGCTTGACTGTCCACTTGCAGATAGTTTCTCTCATTTTGGTTTATGTCTGTTGTACCTTGTCCTACCACCACAGCACACCATGAACAGCTCCACTGTCTTGATAACCTCATCATCATCTAGGAGATTAGGACCATCTCTTCTCCAGTCTGACCCATTCCAGCTGCTTCAGTCTCTTTTCACAGTAAAAGTTCACCAGCTCCTGACCACACCGCTGACTCTCTGCCTGAACTTGCTCCAATTAACCAATGACTTTGATTGACTGAGGGGTCCAAAATTTTACACTGGACTCAAGATATAGTCTCACAGGTGCCGAAGACAAAGGTATAATCACTTCCCTTTGACTTCTTAGTCTTCCACTTGTTAGTAGAACTCAGGACGTTCTTAGTCTTCTTGTGCTTTTTGCTGATGCTCAGCACGACCAGGTCTTTCTCAGCAGGGTTTCTTCCCTGCTAGTGAAGTCCCAGCCTCTAGTACTCCATGGAAGCTCTTTCTTCACAAGTGTAGGACTTGTCATTTGTACTTGTGGAATTTCATGAGCAAAGATAACCAAATTTTTCCTTATAGCTGGATTATTTTATTGGTCTTTATGGTCTTCTGTGCATCTCTTTAAGAGAAACCATTGGGCTAAGTTGCAAAGGATTCAGACAGGAAAATTACGCCAGTGTTGCTGAGCTGTGACTGCAGAATTAGATGTAAGTAAAGGAGACCTGATGAGAGGAAGTCCTTATATGTGTGGTAACGTGGCTTTTCTAAAGCAATCACAGAACTCCTGGACCCAAAATAGTAACTGTGCTCTGTACAAGATATAATTGTTTTCCACTTCAACCTTATGTTGAATCATTAGAGAGATTTGTTAACACAGGAGGGACATCGTGAAGTCAAGAAGTTGATTCCTAGTCAATTATTAAAGAAATGAAAGCAGACAAATGAAATTAATTTTAAATATTTTATGGGATCAGGCAATATCATGACCTTGTGGTCACACTTTCTAAAATAATTTGTTAAAACAATGGAATCTTACTCTTCAGATCATAGAGATTGTCACTATTTTAAAAGCAATTTTGGTTGAGTAGGAGCATTTTTCATCCTTAAATCAGACTTCCATGTGTCCTGTAGTTTGTGCTTTGTGGTGAAACTTGCTACTAGACCTGACTTTAGGCCAGGACATACAGCATATTCTGTTCTGCAGCAATATCTTCCAATGGTGTTCTTGTTTCTTGTGAATGACCAACTCAGATAGTTGGTAATTCAGATACTCAGATACTAGAGTCCTTTATTTTCCTTCCCATTTTTCTGGTTTTGGTGTTTTTTGGACTATTTTTTAAAAATTATGTTTACTTAGTTCAGTGTTTTTTGATACAGTATTCAATATACTCTTCCTGTCCTGGTAACAGAGTTGTTCTGCATATATATAAAATATATATATATCTGTAATAAAATTGTATATGTATATATTTATCTCTGTATATAAACATGCATTAAAGCTCAAAGAAAATGAAACAGAAATGTAACAACTACCCCCTCCCTCCTGTAAAACTATGTGTTATTATCTAAACATGTTATTTTTACAACTTTATAATTAAAGCTTTATGATTCATCTTAATATCACTGGATACCAGTAATAGCATCCCATAGAACTAGTTTTGATAATTTCATTCACATGTTTGTGTTACAGTGCTGATATCTTCTACAATAATAATAGGGGAATCTCTGACTCAATTAATTCAGGTTTCACCGAAATTTTATAATAAAATGCCTCTATGTCAGTTAATTGATCTAATGATTTTTCTTACCTAAGAAGCCAGCAATCAAAACATGTGATTATATTAAAATACATGTGTATTTTACTGAAGTTTTACTGAAAGATTTTATTTCTAGAACATAGTTAAACTTTATGAAAAAAGCAAAAATCTGAACTTTACCACAATATATAAAAAAGGTGACACGAATAACCTTCTTTTCTGTAAGATAACCAAACTATTCTTACCATTTTGTCATAATTTCTCTAACTGCATCCAAACTGGCCACAAGGGAAGCGATACATATGAGTATAGATATGTATAGAGCTGGCACTCTTTGGACTTAATGTCTCAATTGTAATGACACACTGTTCCTGAATTACAAATGAAGCACACCCTTGTGCTTCCATAATACTATATAGCTATGTGTTTTATGAGGGAATTGGTTGGTTGCTTTGCACTACTGTTGGAAAAGATGGCAATATTTCTTAGTTCATATGAGTTTTTTCAATTACGCTTACTGTTTTAAAATTAGTTTTAATCAGCTTAAATAATGCTGTCAGATATGGGTCTGGTTCAAATTCACTGAAGTAAATAGGAAGGTTCCATAGATTTCAAAATCCTTTTGACCAGATCGCATCTGAAAATCAATGAAAATACACCTTCCAGAAGATAAAGATTTCTAGTGCAATCTGAGAACATTACAAAAACATCTTGAAAACAATCCAAAATTCAATTAATTTTCTGTGTTTTATGTTGGCTCCCTATACTTTAGGCAGAGAGCAGAGGACTAATACAAATAGCCTGTACTTCTGTTTGTAATATTTGTGACAGCTACCATAAGTTATTGAAAATGCCACCTCAAACAGTGTGATGCTGTATGTTGGCTTTTTCATTTACAGGAATTATTTTCAAAACATTATATAAAATGGGTATTTAACTCTGATATTTAATGTAGATATACTATTACCTCATGTTGCTCCTGCTTTTCATGTGCCCTTTTTCAGATATGGTAATAAGGATTTTAAGTAATATAAGCAACAACAAAAAAACATGGAAAATTACAGAATCACACAGAATCACAGAATATTCTGAGTGAACATCCTGGGGGAAGTGACTCACAAGGATCAAAGAGTCCAACTCTTTAAGCGAATGGCCTGTACTGGTATCAAACCTGCAACCTTGGCATTATTTGCACCATACTCTAAACAAAATACATACATATATACATATACTCATATAAACACACATATGGATACATGCATTCACACATCTGAAAGTAACCAATAGAGTTTTTTTTTTTATCAGAGCAATTTTTTTCCTGTACACAAAATGGACAATATGTTATCATTCATTAAACATTACATTTCAAAGGTATTAGAAACACAATGGTCTCACTATAACATGAACATCAGCTCTGGTAATGACTAATTAAAATAAGCCTGCAAACATAGGCAGAAATTGTGTTATAATTATTTTTTATTTTATATTAATGCTGCTTGTTCTTGATCATTTATATCCTTTTCTAATTTTTTGCATAAGCAAGTACAATATTGGCATACTTTAAGTGAAAGAATTCATTTAAAAATAAATAAAATAAACAAAAATAAATAAAGGTAATAATATATATTAAAAAAAGCATAATGCATACTAAATGTATACTAAAAATAGCATAATGTAATGTAATATAACATAGCATAATGCAACTTAAACTAAATATAATGTAGTGTAACACAGTGTATAATAAATATATTCTCAAGAATTTGTGGGTTGCAGGTCTGTGCAAGGAAAGGTTTTCTTTGAACTACAGCCGCTCCACATCAAACAATGGAGTTAAATGTTGATTTCTAGTATCAAGAACAAGAAGACATTTAGATCAGTGTTTAAGGAGTAAAAAGTGGGAAATGGGCAATGACATGCACTGCTTTTAACTGTTAAAAAAAAAGATTATCACTAGCAAGTGTCATCATCTCTTCTTGACTATAGATTTTGGTGAAGCTCCTCAAATATGGTTTTAGGATCACAGTATTGAATTTATAACTGTTCATACACTGATATTAAATTGATCTCAGTTGTTGCAGTCACATAACTATGGTATTAAAGCATCTGGAAGTTAAAGCAGACCAGCTGCAAGAAAACAAAAAATGCAATGTAGTAACTGTTAGTAGGAGTACAGCATACTGATAATAGCTGATTCAACATTAAACCATCATGTTAACACATCACACTTTGTTAAACAATTTTGAATTGGCATGGGTTAGTTGATATAGAATTAGTTTTCTCTGTAACCTAGCACTGGGATCCCAGTGAAAAATTTTCACTGTTTTCAAGCCACTGCCTAGTGGCTTGAAAATAATTTTATTTTTGGACAAGAAAATTTATCTGATATTCCGTTCCACACTCAATCTCTGCGTTATCACTTTTCCATCTGCTACAGAATGACTTTTGTATATACAAACCCATCAGAGATAATCAAATACCGTTTTTAGTCACTGCCACTTAACATTATTTCAACCACACACTTCACATAACTGTATTTCAACAGTGCACTTCACATATTTCAACTCACATTTCAAGTAACATATCCAAGGCTTCTAAATTTTTGGCACTTTAAATATCACAAATTTGAACCTCCTAACTCTTTGACCAAAAGTGGAAGTTAATGAATTGGGGTAACATTTGTACACTATAGTTATGTGATAATGGGTAATTTATGCTGACCTATGTTTTAAACTGGATTTTCATTCAGTATAAATTTTCAAAATTCAGCTGATTACTCATGACTATATCTCTAGACAAGAAGATTTATATTTTTTAATATTTATATCTCTAATAAAAATCTGAACCTGCTAATATAATTTTGTTTCTTTGACTAATTTATTTTTCACTTCCGTAGGCACTCTTTTCATCAGCTATAAACAAAGAATAGGAAAGAAGCCTACACAGAAAGATTGTAAATCTAGGTAACATGCCATTTTCTATATATTTGTGAGAAGCTCAATTTGACTACAGAAAACTCAATATTGCTGAAATAAATTACACTTTTTCTTTAGATCCTAATAAGGGTAAAATAATACACCCAGAAATATGGACCTGGACTTATTTTTTTCTGCATTGCTCTTACTGCCTTATGTTATTGACTTTTGTTTTCATATAAATAACTTGCCACAAGAAAAGCCAAAGACATAGTCAAAGACCCCTCCTGTCCTCTTCCTAGTCTAAATTCCCCTTGCTCTTGTCACATATACTCAGTCCCACCTTGGTGATGTGGCAACAGATGGTGCAGGAGGCTGAGGCCATAGCAAAAGGATTTCCTTCTGCTACTCCTTGCTTCATACTTGTTTTCCTCTGATGCTCCTTACTTCCTTCTGCTCCTCTGCTCCAATGAGGACCACCCATGGGTCGCACTCCTTCAGGGTAGGCCCTGCTCCTGCATGCAGGAATGGCACAAGGTGGCTCATATCCTACTTTCTTACAGAATGCCCTGCAGCCCTTGCTACAGGAACCCTTTATTTTGCATTCAATACAACATTGTTGGCTATTTTCAACTCCTTAATAGCTGGTGCAACCAAATCACATAATTCTTTTGGGAGAAAAGGAAAATGAAACCACTAGTTCTTTATTTTATTATGGAACGCTGATGCTTTGAGAAAAATTAATCAAACTTCTCATGCAAAACCTACTTGTTAGGTTGAGTTGAAAACTCTTTACGTCATCTGTTTTTCTACACAAAATATTGTAGACAGTTTCTTAATATATATTTTCCCTTCACCTCAGGAAAATATTTTTATATCTATCACCCTTAAACAACATAAGAAAAAAATGCATAGAATGCTTATATGTGTAAACATACGGGTCTTCTTACAATCATCTGTTTAATATAAGAGAAGACATAATTGTTTCTGTGTTCTTTGAGATCTATAAATACTTGTAAGGGAGCCATGGAGAAGCAGGCATGCAGTTTGCTTCAGGTGTGGGACTCTTAAAACCACACAGAAATGTGGTTAGACTGATTGAGACCACTCACAGGCATGGAGCAGTGGATTAAAATCGAGTGGCTAAACTGTTGTTGCCCTTAGCGCTCCTCTATGCCCTTCTGACCAGCATTGCCTCCCCTGAGGGATGGATGCCTGATTTGCTTGTGAATAAGTAGAACCAACACAGCCTTCATCCTCTATGTTATATTTAAATGACTCCAGTTTTGTTCAACTTCTGTATGACAGACTCAAAACTGAGGTGGATGCTGACACTCATTTGTGAGTCTATCAGATCTACTTACCTCAGGACAGCTCTGTTAGTCACTGGGATGGGAAAGATGAGTGGGGGTGGTAGGAGCTGCAGCTGATCTGTTAATTTATGTCTGTTAAGAGCCCTGAGAGGAGGAATATCTTCTTTGATGACTTTAGTTCCCTCTATGTTTTTCCCATGTTCTTAATTTTTCTATTTACCACACAGTATTGCTCTTATTTTACCCGGATCTTTGTGATAGGATTTTTTTTTTTTTTTGCTGTTGTTTCTGAGGTGTTTAGCACTTTCTGGTTTCTCAAAACAGAAAATAATTGAAATGTAAAGCAATTAGAAATTAATAAGGTTTCTGTGGTGGCAGACCTGAATCTAATTCATGATGTTAACAATGATGAGACTGAAATATAATTCAGTATATTGTTATGAACAAACAGGGGATTTAAGTAGAAAGCAAATTAACTAATACACATATTAATTTCATATAATGGCTAGCACAAGTTATGATCACAGTCTCCCTCAGATGCACTTTGTACTTACAAGGACATTATACTATTTTATCAGTTCACCATACACAGGACACTGAGCTTAGATTCCTGGGCTGCATATAATATTAGTAATATTTCCAGCAGAGAACTTTGCTTTGTTAAAACATGAACAGACAGAAAAGAATCACCCTGGTTCTCAGAAGAAAGTACAGACTGCATTTCTAAAATGCCGTGTAATTCCTACTCAGAGCTACTCATGAACAGTAAGGGCAATTTAATTATCTAAATAGTAATTAGGAAATTAAATGGAGTTGAAAGCTTACAATCCTTTGAGACCTAGGGCTGGCAAATATGGAAAACAGTCAAAGGCTTCTGCCTGATCATATCTTAAGGGGTATGTGGTAACGTAAAACTTCAGAAGAAAGGCTTTTTTTTTCTCCCTCAAGATAATTAAGGGTGAATATTTTACTTCTATTGGGATGAAAAAAGCTTATATATTCCATATAAGTATAGGAAAACTTGGAGACTGAAGCCAGTAAAAGGGACTTCAGATTTTATAATCGTTAGCAAATGCCAAAATGTGTTCAAAAATACTTTCCATAAAAAACAGTTACTTATCCCATGTACTATACATGGAACCATCTAAAATGGAATAATGTTCATTTGCATAAAGGAAAATAAGGAAGAATCCTATTTAGGAAGAACCTTAAAAAGGACAGAAGACTGTAAGGCAGTCAGAGATTCAGAATAAATCTGACTATGAAAACATTCTGAAGATAATGGCACACAGGAAGCCTTTAATTAATATGGAATACATTGTCTGCAATATATGGAAACAGAAATATGATTTTGAAATTTCATTAACCACAGATAATTGTTTGTGGTAGTTATAGAATACTTCAAGAAGTATTAATGAAGACTCTTGAAGTATCTATTAAATAGTGTTTATTCACCAACCAGTAATTTAAATACAATAGTTATTTTATAATACAAACATGTATCAATAATTTAAAACTTTTCTAATATGATGGCTACTGCAGTGCTAGTATTAAATCTAATATTTGCATATGTGCTTCAACACAATTGCACCATTGAAAAAAAGCTTCTATGTTCTATGTGATGCCTTTTGAGAAAAGTTATCTATTTCCATTGCCAAAATTTTGTGTGCTGAGGCAAAGGTGATTGCAGTATGTAACTTAAAGCTAATGTATCTTAATGAAAGAAAAATGAGCCACTTGGTGCATCCTCTACACCAAGGACTCTTTAAAGGTCTCAGTCATCTTCAGTACAAGCCAGTGTTCTTGAATGCTGAGTGGGAGTCACTGAAGCGAGTACCAGGAAATGTTCAGTTTTTTGCACTGAGCATTTTGGAGCCTTCACTGGGTTTCTAACAGCTGATTTTAGATGGAGAAACATAAATGTTTAGGATTCATGATTCCTAAATGGTGCAGAATGAAGAACCAGTAGCTGAAGTGACATCAGCTTTTTGGTATTTCAGTCTAGTAACAAAATACACACCTGAGCATAGAGGAGAAAATTTTAATTTCTTCTCCACTTCCATGCCTCTTGTATCCCAAACACGTAAATTATAAATGTTAAACACTAGCAGACCTATTTTCCAATATCACTCTAAAAGCTAGATTTAACAGTGCAGAACACAACTATCAAACAGCCCCTGGACTGGGTGCACATCGCAAAGTTGTGGTGGTGGGACAGGACGTATGTGCTTATAGATGTCTCTGTAAGAAGAGGTAAGGGGCTGCACCATGTTTGTTCCTGTCTATTCCAGCCAGCTTTGCAATGGACCCCCCACAGGACACATCTGAGTCTGTCAGTGAAGCTGCTGGTTCTTCTGGAAATCAATCTCTGTAGGCAGCAACATCACAGTGTAAGGAAGGGGAGGAGGTGCTTCAGGTGTTGGAGCAGAGATTCCCCTACAACTTGTGGAGACAAGCATTCCAGAGCAGACATTGCAATCCATGGAGAAAAGACCATGGACTGCCCATACTGGAACAGGCCAGGAGTGTGAGAAGGAAGAAGTGGCAGAAAGAAATTTTTATGGAAAGGCCATGAACTCCCAATCCCCCTTCTCTGCTGTGCAGCTCAGTTTGGGGGAGAAAGGAGAGGCCTTGGGAGTGAAGGAGTGATGCTAATTGGTAATTTATCTCCTTGTTTTGATCTAGATCATGCTAGGCTGACTTTAGCAAGAAATAATAGAATATATAATATATGGACATATTATATATAATATTTCCACTTCATTTGAGCTCCTTAAATGGTCACTGAGGTAAATAGAAAGACCCTGATCTATTTCATGAGATCAGTTCTACAGCTCAGCAGTTGTCTTCTGAAAGATCATCTTTGATTGAAACATAAGATTTTCCTACTCTTCCTCTAGAAAAGAGAAGCAGTTCTGAGTTTAAGGTCCATGTTCTAAAACTTCAATTCCACTAAAAATTATAGATTCCAGATCATCAGAAATGCAACTGTGAAAACAAGAGTAATAAAACACTTTTCATCAGAATAAACAACAGTTTTATGTATGGAAATGGAATATATTATTCCTTCTTTTAATTTCTGTCTATACAGAAAGGGTTTACAGTTAAAGTTTTCACAGCTTCCTCATGTCCCAATTACCATTCTGCTTATTAATTCCAACAGAGGAATTAGGTGTGTACAAAGTAGGCGTAGCTGGTGAGCGTTTTTACATTATTCATAGAGAAACTCAAGCACCCTCATGTCTTAAATTGGCAATATCGATTAAGCAATACCTTGAACTTTGGCCCAGCATAGTTTTGAAAGGTTAAGCCTGCAGACCACAAGCTCTGATAAATTTTACATAATATAAATTATCATAAAATATGTACAAACCTATGTAAAAATCCATATTCAGAGAGTGCTATAAGTAGTTCTCAATAAAAGAATTATTTAGCTGGGGTTATGTAAGGGTTTGCATTCAGAGAAGAAGTGCACAAGGAAGACGATGTTTCATTCAGTAATTAAATGTTGAAATAAAGAGGAGGATTATTAAGATTGCAGATGACAACAGCCTAGGGAGAAAAACAAACAATAGCTGATGTCAAAGCCTCTCAGTGACTTTCAGCAGTCTTGGCCTGAAGAGGACCCAATTGACTGAAAGGTGGTAAATATTGTCACGATTTTCAAGAAGGGCAAGAAGGAGGACCCCAGAAAATACAGGCCTCCCAGTCTCATTTCAGTGCCTGGTAAAGTTATGGAGATTTTTAGGGGGGGTATTGACAAACACTTGAAAGACAGCACAGACATTGGCCACAGCCAGCATGGCTTTGTAAGCCTTACTAAAATCCAGAAAAACTATATCCACTGCCTTCCCTTCATCCATTAGGCAGGTAGTCTTATCACAGAAAGATATCAAGTTAGTTAAACAGGACTTATTTTTTGTGAACCCATGTTGACTGGCCCTAGTAGTTCCATTGTTCTTTAAATGTCTTTTGGTAGTACTCAGTACAAGCTTCTCCAAAATTTTTCCAGGAACTGAGGTAAGACTACCAGGTCTGTAGTTCCCTGTGCCCTTTTTGTAGATGAAATAGCATTGACTAGCTTCCAGTTAGCAGGAACCTGCACAGACTCTCAAGACTTTTGGTAAGTGATAGATATGGGTCCTGCTCAAACATTCCCTACCTCCCTCAGTACTCTGGAGTGAATCCCATCAGGCCTTGTGGACTTGTAATCATTCTGTTGATACAGCTGGTTCTTTACAATTTCAGCATCCACAAATGAAAAGTCACTGCTCTCACACTTGTGGTCCACACACTCAGGTGACTGAGCAGCCCAATGTCTATCAATATTACTAAAGGCTGAGGCAAAAAATGCATTGAATGCCTCCACTTCTCAGTCATTCCTATTAGATTACTGTCTTCAACATCTTTAGATCTCCTGTTGCTATCAAGAACTACTTAGAAAAGCCCTTGTTATCTGAAACAACACTGGCCAGTGTTACGAACCAGTCTAATCACTGAGGAGTAAAGAGAACTAACTCTCCGTGAATAAAACTGAAAGAACTTTGAAGGTTTGAAATATTCCCAAAAAACTAGATAAAAACAAAACGAGATTAAATGTTGAGGGCAAAAAAAATTGATATATTTTAATTTAATAGTTAAAGAGACAAAGAGAAAGTAAGAGAGAAGTAGAGAAAAGTTAGAAAAAGCTAAGGTTACTTAAAAAAGCGGGTCACCACCACACTGTGCTACCTTTGTTGCTGCTGAGATGGGGGGTGGGGCATGGGGAGAGAAGTAGTTTTTGCCCTTTTTTTCCTACGTCTTATCTGCCTTCTCCGATCCCGGGAGCAGTTTGGCTGGAGTGCAGCAGCCCATCCTCTGAAGTGCACCCACAGTGCCCAGTGGATGCAGGTGAACCTCGGTCCTCTCGCGGTGCTCTCACCACAGGCTGCAGGAGCAGGGTAGGGGTTCCACAGCTCACTCGTGACTTTGGTCCAGGAGTGCAGGATCAGGGGGTTAAGCTGGCAGCGTCAGCTCCAGGAGGCCGCAGGGTGTCTCTCAGCAGGCAATGGTGGTCGAGGGAGGGAAGGCAAAGGTCAGGGATTCTGCCCCTTTCCCCTCCACCTTTGCCCCAGTTTCGGCTTCCTTTTTATGGCTCTCAAGGTGGGCTTCTCACAGTCCATCCTGCACGTAGTTTTCAGGTGTTCAGGGGTGATTATGATAAGCAGACATAATGATGAAGCACTTTTTGAAGCCTTTCTCGTATTATAAATCTCTTACAGCCAGTTCTAACTCTAATTGAGCTTTGGTCTTTCATGTCTTCTCCCTGCATATAAGAACCGTGATTCTGTAATCTTCCTGCAAAGCCTGATCTCTCTTCTAGAAATCATACAATTTCTTTTTTGTCTTGAGCTCCACAAGGAGTTCCTTGTTTAGCTCAGCTAGTCTTCTATTCTGCTTGCTGGATTTATGACACAGTGATATTGCCTTCTCTCTAATTTCTGAAAATAGAGCTAAATGCTATCAATCAGTCAAACCTATCCTGTACATACGGTGAAACACCATTGTTGAGGAGGTGTTGGAAATAAGTCAACGAAAGGCTTCTGTTAGTTTATTGTTCACCTAAAGACCAGTAAAATTATTTTTGTGTTCTATTAGTCACTGGTAAGAAATCAATAGATAAATTATTCCAAGTGCAATACAGATGCAATATTTCAAGATCAGTAAAAAACCCCATGAGTGTAATTTAAAATAGTTGGAGGTAAGGAAACCAGAGAGGTGATATGGTGACGTATTTCCTAGGTTACTGCTTCCCTGAACATAAGTTATAGCCATTATAATCAAAGCGTCTGGAGGCAGAAATAGCAAATAAAACATTTATTTTAGCTTCTTTTTTTGTTTTCCCTCTTAGTTTTCAGTGAACAAATTTGTAAAAAATATTAAACCTTCTTTGGTTTGGTCACAGAAGATAATGTATGTACTACTCTGCAAGCAGAATAGAACATCACAAAATAATAGGTTATACAATTAAAACATTAAATTATAAATTCCTGAGAGACAAGGAGGGAATGTTGTGCCAGATTTTGTCTCAATGTATTATAGTCATCTAGAAGTACAAGTTACAAAATGATTAATGATTCACCCTCCAGACCGAGCAGATGGAAACATTCTGATCCTGATTTGTTGCTTAGAAGACAGTTGACGACTTTGATAGGTTTTCTTGACTAATTTCTTTTTTTTTATTACACACTGCGGTGGTCAACTTTTGAAGTTTCATTTGTTCTATTCCAAAAGCTTTTTTGATTGCTGAAAAGAATATTTTTCTTTAGCAGTGTACTAATTGAGGTTGACAGACACGGCTGTAGTTCCTCCTACACTTACAAACACCATAGCTTAACTGTATTTGTACTTAGTCAGAAGTGTAGAAATATTTATCGTTATGTCTGATAAATTAGACTTTGTTTTAAAAAGGGATAGAATATCTAAGCTCAGATTCTGAATGAGCATCTCATTTACCTAATTGCCTTCTATCTAGTGCTTTTATTGACCAAGAATGTGTGAAGGCTCAAACTTGAAATGTAACTTTACTGAATCTTGGTTTCAGGTTTTCTATTGTCTTTTAATTTCTTTTTTTGTATCAGGAAAAAAAAAAAAGAGGATTAAACCCCAACCAATTAATCAACCCAAAAGCCTAAACCCAGTCTCTTTGCCTCAATTAATACCAACAAACTATGTGGACCAATGCATGTTTCCCAAATGAAAGCTTTTATAACCTAGTTTTTATCTAACTTCCTGTCAAAATCTCTCCAGTATCCTACAGGCAGGTGCCCAGGTTAGCTTAGTCCTGTCATAAGTTCAGTGTCCTCAGAAAAGCCAGGAGAAACTGCACTTTCCTCCCTGTTACCCATTTCAGAATATTGCTAGCATCTGCTTCTTTGGAAAAATATATGGATTTTGATAGCATTTAGCTCTATTTTCAAGTTATAAATGTGCTGGCATGTCTGTCATCATTCAGAAAGCAGTGACTGTTGGCAACAATAAATGGATGAGAGACAGTACAAAATAATTGTGATACAAAAGACTGAAGAGGAATTAATGGCACCTAAAGTTTCAAATGAAATGGCTCAAAATGAGGTATTAACATAAAATGCTGCCTCTGCTAATTTCTCAGAACAAGCTGCAGTCTGCAGCTGTTTCTAACTGACAGGTGGAAATGATATTATATCTTTGTGGGAAAACTGCCTGTTGTGCAGTCATGATGGTGTGTATCAGGAAAAATGGCCCTGGCTCTCCCAGGTCCAAAACTAAGTCCTAAGTGTTCAAATTGTTAGTCTGAATGTCAAAAATTGGTTTGGCGAAGACAGGAACAAATGGGTGTGGAGTGGGGCTGGGTGAAAGTAGAATCTACTCAGCCCAATTCAGAACATTTTTTTTCAGCATGAAAAAGATATAATTCCAGGGTTGTCTGAGGATAAGCCACAGAAATGTTTTTCTGGAAGGATCAAGGCAAGAGAAAACTAAGATTTTCAGTGAAAGTCAAAATAATTTTCTCCTATAGAACCAGGCAGCTGATATTGCACTCAAAATCTTGTTATGTGCAAAACGGAATATGTTGTGTACATGGAATGAAGAATTTGCTGTGTAATTAAACTCTTAAAATCTAATCAAAATACAGCAGTTTTTCAGTTACAACAATACTAATATTCATAGCCCAAATTAATATAAAAAATTCACATAAGTAAAATTGTTATACATTGCATTACCACTATCAGCCCTTTTTCTATGGTGGTATGCTCACCTCCCCAGTGTTTCTCTCCATCTTCATCAAATAGATTTGAAATGGAGGGTTTTATGGCAAGTCAAAATATGTTCCTTCTTGTCATTGGTTTCCCAGTTATTTAGGCTTTTTATTTTTGATCTCCACAGTGGGTTTGTGTGGTGCGCAAGGTTAAACTTTCTGGTAATGACCAGTGACAGATGGCAGCGATTTGTATTTGTAGTTTGAGATCTTTGTCTGGTATCTGCACTCTTCCACAGCACATTTTGTTATATGATCACACCTACACTCTTCCACAGCACATTTTATTCTGAGATCACAGACAGTTCAATCCAGCCAGAACAATTATTTGTATTTCCTACTAGGTAAAACTAAACTAAAATACATTTTGCAGCTAGCTGAGAGTTAAAACTAATTAAAATCACCTCCGGACAAGACAGGCCAAAAGAAGTTCTGAAACCTGTGCTGTCAGGTCAATATAAAGCCTATGAACTTGATGGGGCTGCACAGGCAATCGTAATAACTTACACTGGAAGAAAGCTTGGTATACTCAAAAATACAAGGCAAAATTATGTTTTCCAGTCTTCAAGCATGAGGTGTGTAGAATTTGCCTGTGAGTAGTGCAAATAAGTGTCCAATGCAAAATGTTTTGATCAAGATTTAGGCTGGTAGGATCAAAATAATTCATGAAATTCATTTCAGAATGTCACTGATTTACCAAAATATGAATATCGATCTAATATCGATATCCAACTGAGATGGACAAAGACTCTCTAACAGTTTAGAGTTAGAAAGTGTATGTTTTATTTGGCGCCAGGCACTGCATGGGATAGCTCCCTAAGGTGCAGGGCCCCAATCCAAGCAAACACAAAGCTTTTTATTTACAAAAATTATAAATACCCAAAATACAAATGCATATTCATAACATTAACACCTCCCATTCTCCGCTTCATATGGAAATGAGCTTAAATGTCATTAAGCATGCACAGTGTGTGCTCTGAATGGAGTCGGTGGTCTTGAATTGGGTCAGTGGTCCCAAAAAAGATGAAGTAACTCATCTTCCTCACTTTGACCTTTTTGCCTTTCTGAACTTTAACAATCCTAATTACTTTAATGACCTCTAAGTTTCCTCTTGCGTGACTTTTGAATGGTTCCCACCAAGGGAGTAAATTGGTAATTGTCCTTGTTCCCTCCACCAACTCATCAATGTTTCTATTCCTTGTTCTAAGCACAGCTAAGCAAACATACAAATGACAGATCATCAGTTATTTGGTAATCAGTTACTAA
Organism: Corvus kubaryi; assembly: GCF_017639235.1. Classification (NCBI taxonomy): domain Eukaryota; kingdom Metazoa; phylum Chordata; class Aves; order Passeriformes; family Corvidae; genus Corvus; species Corvus kubaryi. Next base: position 11,249,744 of record NW_024582073.1, read on the forward strand.
TATCTTAAGACCCATTTCAGGTCTAGCTTTCTTAACTGTTTTAATTAACTCTAGCCGGGCCCAAATTCATTCCTATTCTAACTAATTTCAACACAGCTAGCTTATAACTAAAATCTTTATGTTTCATCACCTGAATCCAAACTGCTGCTAAAAACAGAGTCACACATGAGGTCAGACAAGGCCAGTCGGGATTTTATCCAGTTTGGAATACATATACAGAATGGGATATATAAAATCATACAGACATCAGGGTAGAAGGTATTTAAAATATTTATGATAAATTACCCTTTGAAAGTGTCTGTCTTTCATACTTATAGAACCTTAGGTGTTAACTGAGTCTAGATGCCTGACCTTTTCATAGCTTAAGATGAGCACCAACTTCTGCAGATACTTTCTTTGTGTCTTCTCATTTAGCACTTTCTTTTTGTCTTCTGGAAAACAATTTGTAAAATCAGTGTTTCCCAAAAACAAGTCTTCTCATGCTCACCTATACCACAGAAGTACAGATCCTCTTGGCATGCTACCACATGCTCCATATGCATCAAACTCATCATTCAATTGTTGCACAATTGGCTTATTCATTCACTTCCAATTTTTGATCAGAATACAATCATCCCTTCCATCCCTGGGCATCACCACACCATCTAATCTCAAAATTTGCCTTTATTTTTCTTTATCTAGGCTGTTTTTTGCATCATAACTAAAACCCAATTTGAAAAAAACTGTTCATGTATAACATGGAAAAAATCCAAATGTTGAATTTCTCTCAAGTGAACCTTCCCAGAAAATCTTGAAGAAATGGCACCAAGCCCTTCTGGCATGTATCAGATATTCTTCCATTGGGAGGATTATATATCTGAGGTTCTTAAATGGCAAAGAGCTTGCAGGACAGAAGTTCTGTAATTTTTTTTTTGTAGCCTTGCATAGTAAGTTTGTTCATTTACAACTTACATCCAAAAAAAGAAAAGATTTTTTACTTGTAAAATGGAAGTGGAAATGGTAACAGCAGTAGCAAGAGTATTAGCACACAGTAGTTTACTTGAGCACACTAAATCTCAACTATGAGAAGCACAAAACCCAGATTTTTTAAACAATTTTCTAAAGTAGTAGACAACTCATCCTGACAGACTAAAAAGTACTTAGAACTATCCACAGTGTAGTTGCTGAAAAACATTATAGAAAATTGAAGACTTAGTTTCACTGCTGTTCCAGAAGAGACAAAATAGCATTTAATGATTTCTCGTGCTCCTGTAAAATATAACTTGACTATTGATTATTCTGGGGCAAGCAGATTTCTTCATGGAATAGATCATGATTCAGTAGTGTATCAGAAAAATAGATGAACAGATTTAAACAATAATGCTTTGCTTATTTCTACAGTATTTTCTGTTTAATCAAGGTGATTGTGTAATTTTTAGTTTTCCTGAATAAGTTGTTGAGACAATGAAGAACACACATAGTGACCACACAGATTATTCCCCAGATGAATCTCATGGCCTGCATAATTTAGATATGTGCGGAGGACGAGGGAAGATGCGGACAATCAATATGATTGTTAAGCAAGCTTTGTTTATTAGTGATTCTGTGATTACTTTTATAGCCGGCTTTATTAGCTAATCATAGTTGTCTTTAGTTGATTGGATAATTCTTAAAAGTTACATTTTCTTAGCTCTGGCCAGCTGTGGTTAGGGCTGTAACTCACATCCTTGTCTAGCTTGACCGCAAGATCCTATCTTTGTCTAGCAGGCAGGCTCACGGTCATGTTGACCTTGCTCATTCTTGTGGTTAGCTGCTGAGCTTTAAGTTTCATGTCCTCTTTCTTGCAGCCATCCTTCCACAGATATGGATGGTGGGATGACCCTGAGCAGTAGCTAAACACCCAGCCTGCCTTTCACTCACTCACTCACTCCCACACCCACACCCACTCCCACACCCACACCCACACCCACCCCAACCTGGGAATGGGAAGTGTCCTGGGTTGCAGTGCATTCTTACCATGTTACCATCCTCATGAGCTGTTGAAATCAGGTGGGGCAGTGTTTCCTTGACTCCTCCCCCAGACTATCTTTCTGTTAATGGTCCATCATTGACTCAGAGATAACTCCCTCTGGACTATCTTCTGTTAATGAGCCTAATCAACACCTGGCCTCATGACTCATTATCCCATTGTGAGATGCTCCACCCAGAGGGAGGAACCAAGCATTCCATCCTGGATATAATCTGAGATTCTGAACACCAGAGACAACCCTTTCCACTGGATTTCTAGAGGATGGGAGCTACACAGCCACCACCGGACCTTCTGAGGAAGAGCAGACCCTTTTTCTACAGGATCACCACTTCAGAGGACTGCAGCCACCATCCTGATTAACAGGGTGTCAGGTTGTATCCTGATTCTGTCAGTTTAACCCAGTGTTTTCTGCCTTTATTTTTTGGGTTTTTTTCCTTATTTTATTTCCCTATTAAATTGTTATTCTGACTTGGTGTCTCCCGCTAGTTTGTTTTCAAACTAGTACAGGAAGAAACATAGAAAGAATGAGAACATGCATCAAGGTAATGCCAGTTTAATCACACAAAAAACCCCCGCAAGCACTGGTAAAATATGCAATTAGTTTACTACTTTCCATTAGAAGACAGATGCTTACCCATTTCAAGGAAAACAGGCCCTTAGCACATATTACTTGGGAAGACAAACACCATTGCAAACACACAAATGCCCCTGCTTCTTCCTTCATTCCACCAACTTTTACTGCTTCGACTATCCCTTTGGTCAGCTCATGTAGGCTGTGCTGGCTGTGTCCCATCTCAGTCTCTTGCTGACATCCAGTCAACTCACTTTGTGGGGGTGGAGTGGATGGGGAGAGAGACAGAGGAACTCTTGATGATGTGCAAGTACTGTTCAGCAGTAGTCAAAACTATGGTGAGTTATAATTGGTAATATCATTGAATTTATTACTAAAAAAATCAGAGGAGGATAAAGAGAAGTAAAATAAATCTTAAAAACACCTTCTCCCCATCTCTCCCTCTTTCCTGAGCAATACTTCCTCCCCCAGCAGCTCAGGAAAACAGGGAATGGGTGTTACGGTCAGTTAATCATAAGTTATTTTTCCCTCTGCTCAGGGACAGGAGTTCTTCCCCTGCTGCACCATGGGATCTCTCCTTTGGGAGACAGTTCTCCACCCTCTTGTCCACTATGAGTCCATGCCATAGGCAACAGCTCTCCATGAACTACTTCAGTGTGGGTCACTCCTCCATGGGGTGCAGTCCTTCAGGCACAGCCCGCTTCAGTGTGTGTCCCCCATGGAGTCATAAGTCTTACCAGCAAACCTGCTCCACCATGGGCTCCTCTCTCCACAGGTCTGCAGGTCCCTGCCAGGAGCCTGCTCCAGGACAGGTCTCCCACAGAGTCACAGCCTTCTCTCAGGCATCCACCTTCTCCAGCCTGGGTGACCTCCATGGGCTGCAGGTGGATCTCAGCATTCCTGTGGTCTTCCATGAACTGCAGGGTCACAGCTGCCTCACCATGGTCTGCACCATGGGCTGCAGGGGAATCTCAGCTCCAGTGCCTAAAGCACCTCCTCCCCCTTCTCCACAGATCTGGGTGTCTGCAGAGTTGTTCCTCTCACGTATTCTCACCCCACTCTTCTCTGGCTGCAATTATATCTGTGCAGTAACTTTTAGTCCCCTCTTAAATATGTTATCACAGAGTTTTTACCAACATTTCTATTTGGCCTGGCCTTGGCGAGCAGCATACCTGTCTTGGAGCAGAACGGCATTGGCTCTGCTGGACCTGGATGAAACTTCTGGCAGCTTCTCACAGAAGACACCCCTGTAGCCCTCCTGCTACCAAAACCTGGCCATATAAACCCAATACACATGGCACCATGAAGATTGCTATGAAGAGAGTTAACTTCATCCCAGCCAGAGCCAGAAGAGCATGTTTACAGAGGACAGTCAATAAGAGACTGGAATGCCAAACCTTTAGGCATATTTTTTTTACAGCTGTATTCAGAACACTTGTTTTCTACTCAAATTAATTGTTCTGTTAAAAACGCCAGAAATTCCTTCTTACCTTGCAGATACATGAAAATCATCATTAGGTAATGAGAACATCTGTGATTTTATTCAGCAAGTATTTCTTAAGGCTATGCTCTTTGCACCCTTAAGCACATATTAATGTTGAGGTCTGAAAAAAGTTCATATAATACACTTACAAGATGGTTCATAAGAGCAACTCTGATTTTTGTTTTGTTCCCTGTATGTTATTGACTTGAGTATAACAAAGTCACAAGATTACTTACACTGGTCTTTCTGCCACTTGCAATCCTGCATACCCTGCTTAAATAGCAACAGGGGATAGAAATAGCATATTAACTATTTTTTAATTACTTTAAAATGTTATTTCTAGGTATACAGTGACAGGTCTCTGAACATTTGTACATCTGAAATACCTATTGCACTAGTAGAAAACACTTTCAAGATGTAAACTGAATTTGGTCCATAATGATCATTGCACTTCATCTCTTATCAAGGCATATAACAAGTATAATATTTATGTATTATATTTTATTTACATCTCACATGGAATCAAAACTATATAACTTCTTTTATAAATATATATATTGATTCAGATAATCCTCATGCTAAAAGTTGCAAAATATGAAAGTTGTATTCTGGAATATGTAGTCTCTCAAGAGCAGTGACCTGCTTTCTATTAATTTCAAAATACAACTGCATAGAAGTAATTCTAGCCTTCAACTCTAAAGATTTGTTTGGGGACATAATTTCTATGTCAATTGCAGTGGCAAGCTTGATGCTTTGTTGGATCTGGACCTAATCCTTCTATGTCATATCAAAGATGGTCAGCATCTTATAGAACTGAAATCTTTTCATCACTGGGTGTCTTCACTCAATAGTAATGTCAGGACAATATCATTAAGATTTTGTGGCTAAAATTACTTGAAACTAAAGTATACGAACCAAATAATTATTTTGTTTAACTTCTGACAAAGCTTCAAAACAAAAGTTCAGATTAAACTTTGATTCAAAAAATTAATACCATTTTGGATGTGACTTAGGGCTGGATTGATGAGCTGAGGCCAATTGCACAAGGTTCTACACCACCAAGTGTTGGGTCCTGCACTTAGGTCAAAACAACCCCTTGCAACAATACAGGTTTGGGACAGAGTGGCTGGAAGGATACCCAGTGAAAAAGGAGCTGGGGATGCGGGCTGACAAATGGCACATGAGCCAGTGTGTGTGCCTAGGTGGCTGAGAATGTCAGTGTCATCCTGGTTTCTATCACGAATTGTGTGGCCAGCAGGACCAGGGCAGTGATTGTACCACTGTACCCATCACTGGTGAGGCCACACCTCAAATCTTGTGTTTAGTTTTGGGCCCCTCACTACAAGAAAGGCTTTGAGGTGCTGGAGTGTGTCCAGAGAAGGGCAATAGAGCTGGTGAAGAGGCTGGAGCACAAGTTTTTTGGGGAGCAGCTGAGGGAGCTGGGGTTGTTCAGCCGGGAGAAAAGGAGGCTTGGGAGACCTGATCGCTCTCTACAACTACGTGAAAGGAAGTTGTAAAGGTGGGGGTTGTTTTTTTCTCCTAAGTAACAAGGGACAGGACAAGAGGAATTAGCCTCAAGTTGCATGGAGATTAAATGTTAGCGAATTTTTCTTCAGCATGAGAGTTGTCAAGAATTGGAACATGCTGTCCAGCAAAGTGGTTGAATCACTATCCCTGGAAGTGTTCAAAAAACTTATGGACGTGGTACTTGGAGGCATGGTTTAGTGGTGGACCTGGCACTCTCAGGTGTATGCTTGGACCTGATGATCTTAGAAATCTTTTCCAACCTAAAGGATTCTATGATTCTGTGATTTCCAGAGAAAACTCAAAAAAAAAAAGTCAATTATTTATAGTGTTAAGAGCAGGAATAACTTTAATTGCAGATAAAATTCAACTAGTGATATTTCCTTCTTCACTTAAATTATAAGTTTGATTGATAAAAGTAGGGCATAAATGTAATGCAGTGGGATGTGTATTAAGGATTTGACAAGAAATTGATTGTCATACTAGATGTGAAATAAATTAGTAGGTGCATACAGTGCAAATAAAATACAAAAAGGAAGAAAATCAGTAATTTCTCTGATCTTGAACATAAAAAAGAAATCTTACAAATTCATGGGAAAATTCATAGTGGAATTCTTCTGGAATTAATGTGATACTGAAATGCTATTTAAAATTTTTACTAGTGCTATAGCATGTTCATCAGTACACAAATATGATTTATTTATGATAAACTGCAGCTATGTCAGGAAATTATATCAAATGATAAATGACCCCCTTAAAAGTAACAATGTTGTAATGCCATAAAGTGCAAAAATAAATTCAAAGTAAATGGAATAAATGCATACAAAGGGATTATAAATTAGAAAAGGCTCTACTCGGTGGTGCCAAGCAATAGGCAATGGCACAAACCGATGCACAGGAATTTCCACCTACACTTGAGGAAGAACTTCTTTATTGTGAGGGTGACTGAGCACTGGCACAGGCTTCCCAGAGAGGTTATGGATTCTCCTTCTCTGATTATGTCCTGGACATAATCCTTGGTTACATGTTCTAGGGAACCCTACTTGGTCAAGGAGATTGGACTGAGTGACCCTCCAGTTGTCCCTTCCAGTCTTACCCATTTTGTGATTCTATGTTTCCGTGATTGTCTCCTTCTGGTATTGTAAGGTCCATAATGAGATGCAGAAATCCATTTCTGTGATCTCAAAAATGTTTTGGAGGGGGGAATAGTCATTCCACTCAACTTCCTGGCTATGATCCTATCAATGCTTTTAGCAGCATATACTGCTAGTTTATGCCCAACTTTTCACAAACCAAAGAAATAAGGAGAAAAATTATATGAATAAAACTTAGATTTTAGTTCTATTTTTATTTAAAATTAAACTAACAAACAATACACAAAAGACAACCAACAAACAAACTAAAGTCCAACAAACCAAAGCAACTTAAGCCAACAGAGTTCAAGTTTCATGATATTTTTGGGTAAAGCAAAAGTTTCAAAATCCTCAGTAATTACTTAGGGGCATCTGTCTTAGTTGTTGAGGACACGGTAAGCTGGCATTTCTAAACACGATTTCTCATTGAGATGATTGTTATGCTTAATTGACTGTTTTGATTCACCAGTTTAAGAGAAACATTAAACACTTGGCAAGAGTCCAACAAAGGGCCACCAATATGATTAGATGTTTAAATGATTTGGCACATGAAGAGAGGTTGAAGAAATTTGGTTTATTCAGCCTGGAGTAGAGAAGGCTCAGAGGGGAACTCCTAATCACAGTCTCTGAGTAGCTAAAAGGGAGTTACAGAGAACTTAGAGAGGTTGTCTTCTCACTAGGATGTAAGGTGACAGGACAAGAGGTGACAGGCACAAATTGCTTCAGGGGAAATTCTGCCTAAATAAAAGACAGAAATTCCTCATTATGAGACGATTCAAACATTGGATAAGGTTGCACACAGACAAAGCAAAATTTCTGTCACTGGAGAAGTTCAAGATTCAGCTTGACAGGGCCTTAGATCAGCTTGGCTCTGCTTTTACAAGAGGTTTGGAACCAGAGGATTTGCAGAGCTCTCTTACAATCTATACTTTCTCATGACTCTGTGATGTTTAGATAATGAGAGTTTTATGTATAAACAGAAAACAGCTCTGCAAAAAAATTTATTGATTAATTGTTTCAAAACTATTTTTTTCCCTCACTGCTTGAAAAATTAAAAATTTGTGTCCACATAACTTTTGATGCCAAAATGCCATTAATACAAATCACAGCAAAAGTAACTCAAACAATGTAGTGATAAGGTTTTTATTTATGAAGCTGGTCTAGAAGGAAAAAACAAATGTTTGTGACGTTCCAGTTCAGTTTCCCATGTTCTGACAGTGAGGAGACCAGTAGCCTGGAGTTAGAGGGTAGGGAAGCCAAGCAACTGGGATAACTTTCTAGGGAAGGGGCATTGAAAAGGTGATTGGAAAAGGGACACATGTTCTTAGGCTCTGGAGGCAATTCCCATCTATTGTGAAGGAAGGGTATTCTTCAAGGAAGATTCTATATGCCAGCCAGGCAAGTAGACCCCAATAGAGAAAGGTATCCAGTACCTGAGGGAAATAGCTGAAATATAAATACAGGAAGGCCTGGCAGATTGACTGTATCACACTCCAAAACACTCCACTAAGGAAAGCACCATGTGCTTACAATAGCGGAAGGAACCACTGGGTAGTTGGAAACATATTCTCTGCCTTGTGTCACTACCTGAAATACTATCCTGGGCCTTGAAAAGCAAGTTTCATGAAGACTTGGCATCCCAGAAAAGAAATGAGCCAGACAACAGAACTCATTTCCGAAGCAGCTTCATAAAAACGTGGGCCAAAGGTCATGGCATTGAGTGGGTGCATCACATCTCCTGTAAATTCATGAACCTCTGGAAAAATCGACCAGTACAATGGACTGTTAAAGGCTACACTGAAAGTAATGGGTACATTTAAGCACTGTGATAGACATTTATCACAATGTCTACGAAGTTAGTTAACACCAGAGGATGGGGCCAATTGGGTTGATCCTGCCCAATAAAAACTCTTATGTGTTTTTATGTCTTATGTGTCATTAGACAAAGTACGAAAACAAAAAATTTACTACTTCTGCAGCTTTGATGGACACTAAAACTGTTGTATTCAAGAGTTATAATAGAAATATCAGTAAATTTGAAGACCTATTTTCAAAGGAGATACTTGAAATGTGTTGTAGCAAAGTCCAAGAATTTTTCAATCCCTATTCTCCTGTTTCGCAACAGAAGAACAGTTCCATCTGTTTTTGCAAAGGAAGGCCAGCTCCAACTAATGGAAAAAGTTGTACCTTCTTGATCAAGAAATGTTGATCATAAGGTCCTTTGCTGGCTTGTGTCCTTCTGCAGCAGGTTATCCTAAAGAGAAACATCTGAAAAAAGACTACTTTCCAAAATGTGAAAGCTATGGACCAACAACTGGAATATTTACATATTGTTTAATTTTACATTGTTGATAGCTTTCTTTGTTCTTCATTCCCCTGAGAATCATTAATTCATGTAAATATTTACAGACCAAAGGAGGAAATTAAAATTACTCTTAGAAGTTAAGTCATCCAGGCAGGAAAGACCAGCTATGAAATTCATTAGACATAAGTTTAGCTACGTAATAATGAGGGTTTTGGCCTAAAATCTTCATGCAGTTTTTTTCTATAGTCAGTGCAAACTCTGGGAGACTATTTCATCCCATGTACTGAGACATTTATCTTAGCTTCAGATTAAAAGTATAGGTTTACATCTCTCTACAGTAGAAGAAACCATTTTGGACAATAACTTTTAAAAGGCTACAATTAGATACCAAGAAACACATACTACATGACCTATGGAATAGTGAAATAACTCTTCTTTACAATAACAAAACTTGAGATTTTGGTTTTGAAGATTTGTATGCAGCTGCATTTTTGTCTTGCTCTAAAAAAATCTGTTTCACCTGATAACTTTTCACTGATCTGGTGAAAACCTTGTTTCTGTTAGCCCTCAGTTTTAAAAACTGAACTCAGAATCATATTTTGATGTTGTAGCAGGTTTGGTTTGTAACCTGGCAGAAACACCAATTTAATGTAGTGGTTTGGTACAAAATACTCATTTCTATTTACCTTCTGTGAGATAAGAATTAGGAGAAAGCAAAGCAGGCACCAAACTTGAAAGAATATAAAGAAGTTTATTAACAGACCTAAAAGAGGGAAAAAGAAAAAATAAAATCATACCACACCTTCAGAACTCTTCTCCTCCCCCTACCTTTCTCCCTTCTCCCACTGACAATGTAAAAAGACAACCCTTGAGGTGTTCAGTCTGTTTACCACTTCCGTAATAACCTTGTTCTGTTCATTTAGGAAGAGGAGTCTCTCTTGTCCATGCTATGGAGAAGTTATCAAAATGAGACAGCTGCTCGGGTTAGTTCTCTGCTCGCATCATGTGAGAGTCCCCCTCCCACAACTTGCAGCTTTTCCCACAACTGTTTTCGAATTACTGGGGTACAATTTTAAGGTTGAGCCATTCAGAAACAAAAGTTCTCTTCACCCATCTCTAGGAGCATTTCATCTCTAAGAATAGAGGCCCTCCTCCTTCCCTGGGAGCAAAAGGGTCCTCATCATCTTCATCTCTAGGACTATCTCTGGGAGCATCTCTAGGAACTGAGGTGTTCTCCTTTCCATTTGGATCAAAAGTCCTCATCGCTTCCATCTCTCCCTGTTCAAACTTCTCATTAAATTACAGCTGCTTCAGCATCTGCCTATCTCAGCGCGGGTGCTTTTGCTCACAAGTACAAGTTGAACACTCCACCTCCCATGCCTTCGTGAAATTACAACAGGTACTCTGATACATCATAGCTTTACAACAGACTTCAGCTTTAAGCATCTCCTCTTTCTCCTCCCTCAGGTTTTCAGCTCTTCACAGCACTAAAAGGGTTAATCTCACCCAGGCCTTGCAGCTGGAATTTAGCTTATCGCTGTCGGTCACATGATCTTTGCCGGGCAGCGGGGCAGCTTCAGCTGAATCTTGGCTGCACTGGAGAGGGGGAGCTGGGCTGCTCTGTCTGCCCACAGCAGGGCTGGGGGGGGGGGGGCATGTGTAGAACAGGGCCCATTGGCTCCAGGATGGCTGTGGCCCGGCAGCCTGGCCCGAGCAGGGCCTGGGCTGGGCCTGCCAGACCCCATATGGGGCCCCACAGCCACCTGTTCCAGCGCTGGACACGAGACAGAGCTCTGTCCGGGGTTTGTCTATTCTTAAGTGTGGATCAGAGACACGGTCAAAATTTTAAGTGGCTTAAAAAACTGGCCAGCTGATAGGTTCTGTTAGGTCATAGAGGAGCTGTAAGCACCCCTTTGCAAGAACATCACTTCCGGGACTATGCTTTGCTATATTCTATTCTATTCTATTCTATATATATATTTGTTATATTAGATTTATAACTAAATGTCTGGTTCAATTTTTGGAGGAGTAAAATGCCTAGGCATTTCTAAAAAAGTTCATTGGTCCTCTCTGCATCATTAAATACTTACTTGTAGAAAACAATCTTCTAGAGCTAGCAGCATATTTTAAGATTAGTGCATATATTTATAATGTAACTGCTTTCTCTTTATCTGTGCAAGCTGAATACCCAAAATAGTGGCATTTATGCTTCTACTTTATAGTATAGTTGTGGGAAAAAATAAAAAAACAGAGAAATGTGGATTAGCACTACAGAAGTTTTAAAGTTTCATGATTGCATTAACTTCAATGAAGTCATGCTGATTTGTACCAACTGAGAATCTGTCCCTTATAAGTTAAAAAAAAAATAATGCTGTTTTCTGTGCTAGTAAAGCAAAAGACATACTTGATATTGTTTACGTTTTCATCTTACATTTTTTGCAGGAAAGTTTGATTTTCAGGTATTACAGAAGTAACCTTGAAACACATTATATAATGCTGTAGATTAGAAACCTAGGGACATTTTTTTCTTCCATCTTCTATTCTGGGGGGGGAAATTATTGATGTTATGTATATATGTAAAAATATTTTTTTAAATAATTGCAATTTTTTATAAATATAACAGAGTATGACACCAGAGGGTGGAATGAATAATTCCTGTGGGTTGCACCTAGCCAGCAGACACAGAATCACAAAATCCCAGAATCACAGAATGAGTAGGGTTGGAAGTGACCACAGTGGGTCATCTGGTCCAAACTCCCTGCTGAAGCAGGGTCATCCTAGAACCCAGAATTGCATCCAGACAGCTACTAAATATCTCCAGAGAAAGAGACTCCACAACCTCTCTGGTTGCCAGTGTTCAGTCATCCACATGGTAAAGTTCTTCCTCATGTTCAAGTGGAACTCACTCCACAAGCTCCATGTCTCTCTTGTCCTGAGGAGCCCAGAACAGGACACAGCACTCCAGATGTCGCCTCACCATGGCTGAAGAGAGGGTCAGGATGCCTCATCCTGCTGGCAATGTTCTTCCTAATGCATCCCAGGATACCACTGGCCATCTTGGCCACAAAGGCACTGCTGGCTCATGGCCAGCTTGTTGTCCACCAGGACTCCCAGATCCTTTTCTGCAGAGCTGCTCTCCAGCAGGTTGGCCCCCAACCTGTACTGGTACATGGGAGTTACTCTTCTCTCAGTGCAGGACCCTGCATTTGCCTTTGTTAAATTGCAAACAGCTCTCTGCCCATCTCTAAATCTGTCAAGGTCCTTCTGAGGAGCTGCACAGCCATGGTGGTCTTTTCCATCATCAGGGTTCTGTAGCAAGGTCTAAGGATACACCATACTAAGTTAGATAACAGTAGCAGAAAATTGAACTATGAACCATCTGATGATTATGAGGTAATGGAGATGTGTAATATGATGGTGGGGATTCCTCAAAGAACAGTCATGTCCTACTACTCTAGATAAAAGTTTTGAGATTATAAATTCTATTATCTAATATTTTGTTGACAATCCTGGGAGGATTAAAACTATGGTTATATAAGAAACTATAACATATGCAACTGAATAAGACAAAGCATCAGTATTTGATTTCCTTTCTGTAATGTGCACTTCTGACAGGCCTGCAGTTCCCTGGATCTTCCTTCTGGCCTTTCTTGTAGATGGGTAACACATTTGCTAACTTCTAGTCAACTGGAACCAACCCAGTTACCCAAGATTGCTGATAAATGGTTGAAAGTGGCTCAGCGAGCTCTTCTGCCAGCTCTCTCAGTACCCTTGAGTAGATTCCATCCAGTCCGATAGACTTGTGCAGGTCTAAGTGGTGTAGCAGGTCGCTGACAATTTTCTCCCGAATAATGAGCACTTCATTCTCCCCCCCATCCCAAATGTAAAGAAATAGAAAACTGTTCATCCCTTATCCCCTCTTTTAAGATCATGTCATTAATGTTTATAGCTTCTCTCTCTAAACACAGAATCAGTTTCCATCTTCTTATTTGAATTCTTCCCTATAAGCATCTTATTTGGAAGGATCAAGAGAAATTTACAATTAGAAAAATTAGAAAGCAGGGCGCTGTTCTCACTTTTTCCTATCATCTCATGATTCTTTGGTGTATATGAAGACACTAGCAAAAGAGTTATTATATTGTGGAGGAAATGGCTAAAATTTATAGTCTTACAAGAGAACATTCATTTGAATTAAGTCAAATTAAATACTTAAACCTTCTGGCCTGGGCACATGAGCTGTTACAAAGTTTAGATTATATCTTTATTGTAGCACAAATGACAAATTTTGGTTCTTCCTATGCTTTACCACTTAGAGCGAGTAGAAATGGCATTGACTACATCTCTGTTCAAAAAAGTGTTTTATCATGATTTAATTAGGCCAAGGGAGTTCAGCACCCTGCAGATAAGAGCTTAAGATAACTAAATAGCCATAGATTTTAATTAGTTTCTGGACAGAATCAATCAGCAAAAAATGTAAGCATAAAAAAGTGAGTAACACTGTTCAGGACCTTTACCTGTTTTTCTGCAATCAGAATACAAGGTTATTAAAACTTAAAGCACCTGGTAACAAATTTTAAGTTGTGAAGGTCATGCTCTCTTTTATTTAAAATTTTTCTTTTTTATTTAACATTAATCTTTAAAGAATGTTCCCATTATTCTGTCCTTTAGAAATCCCTACAGACAGGAGACCCACTCTAATGTGAAAACTTCTGAAGAGGTCAGCCTTTACATTTCAAAAACAATATTAACGAATGCCTGAGTTACAGGGCATAAATAACATCTCCCATGGAAAATTTTATTACAGGGCAACTCAGTTTAATAGAGGAAAGTTTAATAAGATTAAAGAATTGTTTGGAAAAGTGATTATTCAAATTAGCAAAGTGTATAGTGACTTGTTTTTTCAGCTCAGGAGACAATGTCCTTCCAGGAATTCAATTGAAATTTTGGGGCTTGGAACAAAAATAAACACTTCCACCCCCATATAATATGCAGCAGGTTTATATAGTTTAGTAGTTTATACTGTCATGCCCTCCAGTCAAGTCTTTTGCAAACACTCTGTTTAGTTTACATGACAAGATTTTGGCAGTGGGGGGGAGGCCAAGGTCTGTCCCTATGGCAGACACAGAAGATTGTATCTGACTCCACAACAGGACACAGCAGAGCCCATCATCCAGGTTGGTGATGTCTCTGTGAAAATATAATTAATAAAAAATTGAAAAAAAAGTCAAGAGGAGCAGGGAAAAGCAGAAAGAGTGAGAAACAGCAGCAGGAATGCCAGGGTCAGAGAAGCAGAAACAGGAGGTGCTCCAGGGGATGGACCAGGTATTCACTGTAACCTCTAAAGAGTTCATGCTGGAATAGAATTTTTCTGAAAGACTTCAGCCAATGGAGGACCCATGCTGGAGCAGGGGACAAGCATGAGGAAGAAGGAGCAGCAGACAGATACTGTGAAGTGCTGACAACAGCCTCCCATCCCCCAGAGAAAAGGAAAGAGTCAATCTGGCCTTGGAGGAGTTGAAAGTGAAGGAGTTAAATAAGGCATGGGAAAAGGTGGAGAAGGGAAGATACTATTTGTGTCTACCAGAATCTATTTTAAGTGGAAAAAAATTAAATGAATTTTAAGCAAGTTGAATTTGTTCTACAGTAACTATCAATTGCTCTACCTGTCTCCACCTAACCCATGCGCTTTCTCATCCTACCTTCTCCCCTTGTCCTGCTGAGGAGGCAGAACAAGAGAGCAAGCAGCTGGACAGGCACTTGTCCCTTAACCAAGGCTAACCCACTGCAAATGTGGGAGCTGTTACCAGCCTAGGAGTTCATTTGTTACAGTGGGGATACTGCAACACGCGTATCAAACAACGAGTCCCGTGGAAAAGAAATATATATGGACTGATTCTTGCTAGATGTTTCAGAGATGTTTATTTCTCCAGCCGCATGGCTGGGGCTCTGCTGAGGAACTGAGGTAATCACGGGACCCGAGGGTCCTTCTGCCCGCGCAGGGGAACCCAAACCAACCAATGGGGAACGAGGCTGAGCAGGGGCAGGGAAAACCCGTGTCTGTCCCCTCAGGGCCCCTCTCCCAGGACTACATGGCAGGGGGAGGGCCCCAACAGAGTTGAGTGTAACACAAAATGATGTTCATGTCTGTTTATGAGAGGAGCAGTTTTGAAAGCAACCAAATCAAGGTTTGCATTTTAGTGTGACTTTGGGAAATGTTGGCTGAAGGTTTTTACTTTTTTTTCTCCTTACTTTTAAAAAAATATATATTCTTATATATATTAAGTGGAAAAAAACAATATCTGAATGAAGTGTGCTACAGAATTTGAAACAAGATGAAATCAATTCAGATAAGTTAATGTCAGGTATAATAATCATAATGCTGCTTAGCCTTCAGAATAACTAAATAATACAATCAAACTGTGAAGTTAAGTACGTTTTCCCATTTTACTGAAGATTATTCAAAGCTTCAGATAAGATCTTTACAGTCAGTACTGAAAAAAAAAATTAAGAAATTATAAGACTAAGGTAAGAATAGATATTCTTAAATAAATACCTCTGCACTGGGGAAAAGTAGGGAAAAGGAGGAGGGGGAAAGAAAAAAGGAAAAAAGAAAAAAGTAGGCCAATTCACACCCTTTGTCAATAAAATGGTCATCTACCAACCATAGAGAGTTTATCTTCAAGGAACCCCCTAATGGTAAATAAATTGTTCTGGAAAATATATAGAGAAAGCATCAGTATGTTTGCCCTGTTCTGATTTTCATCATAGCCTTCACTTTTACATTTGCTATGTTGTTACATTGTTAACTTTCACATATGTTACAGTTATACCTTATTAGGTTAAATCACAGGATTTAATAAGGTTTTTTTAAAAATAATTGTGTACCAGATGTAATTTTCTAGTCACCAGATCTTACATGTTTGTCTATTAGATGAGCTTTTTTTATTAGAAGTAATTATCCTTCTCTAGGAATTTTTACACAATTATTAAATTATATTATAAACTTCTTCTGCATAAATGAAATAGTCTGAACTCATTTAGTTGTGTTAATCAGGAATAATTATAATATTATAATTTACTGATTTAAATCAGTAAATCTAATTTACTAAAGAGTTTTAATTTGTTTGTTTGTTTGTTTGTTTGCTTATCTGTTTGTTTGTTTGTGGAAAGATTATATATCTGAAACACACACACAAAAAATGGACATTATCTCACGCTTGGGAAAAAAGACACTGCCTTGTACTCACAGTAAGAAGATGAAAAAGATTTGTCAGCAATCATTCATTTGAACAGCTATGTGCAAAACCTAAAATACTTAGAAGGGAATATTTTGCTAAATGTTAATCATGTGTCAAGTGACAACAGGTGAGGTCCACAATCTGAGAAGTACACGTTACTTGTCCTTTACAAAAGCAGCCAGAAGAACCTTTAAATAATTAAGCTAATGGAAAAAGATCTGAAAGAAAAAAACCGCAGAAATCATGCCTTGCTTTCTCATTGAAATCCATCTCTTTACTGAACTTTTTGCTCTCTTTATAAAAAAATGAAGATCATCAACAAAGCTTATCTATCTGCTCTTTCAACTTTCTTTCTTGAATGGAAAATAGAGATTCATTCTGGATTCTTATTGTCATTATACTACTTCAGCAATTCCAATTAAAAACATGCTCTTTCTTAAGTCTAAATCTCTTTCCAAGCCACTGAACAGAACTGGCAACCAAAATTCAGGTTTAACATTTTTACTTTTACTTCCTGGTTGCTGTCTCCTATATAATTTCCTTTAGTTCTACTCATTCTTCATAGAAATACAGAAGGAAAACCACAAATATGGATCTTTGCATGCATATTTGTGAGAAATAAAATACTTTAGTGAAGTTACCGGATTTTTTCTATAAAAAATTATAATACGGCTGCAGTCACTTCCAAACATAGAAGTACAGTGCCAGTCCCCATCCTGCAGACATTTATGGCTGGCATTTATCACATATTTTTCTTTTCAGAAATGCAGAATATAATCCATAGCTTCTGTCTATATTTAATCAAAGCCCGCACAATTATACTTGATCTAACTTACATTAAGCTCTTTAAAAGTTAAGATTATAGTAAAAGTATTTCATTTTAATCTCACATTATAGAAAAAAACCCCTATCCCTACCTGTGGTGTTGTATTTCCCACTGATTCATTTATTAAATGCCTTTCACATTGTTCCCCCGGCCACTTTCCTCTGCCTCTAGCCCTGGCCACTCCCTCGGGCTCTCCCTATTGCTTCCTGTACCCCAACTCCGCCCATGTACCGCCCCTGCAATCTGACAAATCCTCCCCTGTATTGGGATCACGAGGTCTCTCTGCCTCTGGGGATTGCTGGGACAAGATGTAAGATTAAAGATCCTCTTAAACCCTTATGGAGAGACCCTTCTCGCCTCCTTCGCCGTCACTGTGTTGTAGAGCTGATAGCAGGCCGGAGCAAAACTGCAGAGCCGTCTGAAAAGGACTATGGGAGGCCGAAATGGTCACACTGCCCTAAGCAGCTCCGCTGAGCTCTCAGGAAAAGCTGCAGCTTGCTGAAGTAAACCCAGCACTATAACAACTACCAAAACCCATCCCACCACAAAAGTCAATTTATCTGCACAGACTGCATAAAATGCCATTTAATTCTGTCATACAGAAAGTCATATAGCAAGCCAAAGTGTGGCAGCTCCATGAAACTGTAGCCCAGTAAATTCAACTTTGCCAGTACTAGTCAGTGCTGTAGGCTTTATAGGGTCCCAGAACTGGCCAGGGCTTCCCTTACTCTGAGTTGGTTTCGACCACTTGCCTTGGCCATAGTGCGCTGCAGCCAGAAAACACTGAAATAGGGAGATATGTATTTCAAGCACAATTTAGGCAGGGTATAATTAAAGGTCTTGATTGCAGAGACTCATATGCTACCGTGTGTTCATTTGACTGCCTTTATCTCTTTCACATGGAGATGTGTACAAACATACTTCTCTCCATGAACTTCACTGCCACACAGACGAATTTAGAGAGCTGTAATAGAGAAGCCTGTTCTTGGTTCCTGCTCAGTACATGTGGATAACACCATCTACAGCCCTTGTCTTATCTTGAGATTAAGCGGTTTATCTACAAGTAACTTTCCCGTACCTGACAGTAGAAATGAAGAATGGAATATCTTATTTGTAAAAAAATCCTTCAGGAGCCCTAAAGACCACAGTGCCAAATAACGTCACAACAGCCATTGTGTTTTAATAAAATTAATGACAGAATTGTGTTTTAGACACAATTCCCCCTTTTCTTTTCTCCCAGAAAACTAACGTAAGGGATAATATGAAGTTTTAACTAACCTCCACCTATAGGCCTGTATGGGCACTAAATGCCATATTGCTACCTTCTGGTTTTATGCATGTGCTTTAACTGCTGAATCAGTGAACAAAGTTTGAAATACTACAGTTGATTTCTAAAACCTTCTTGTGTTCTGTACCAGATTAATGCGATTCCTAACAGAAGTATGAAATACACGTTTTTATTTCTATCCTACCCTACCTTTCTTCCCTGTAGCTTCATTCATTCATTCATTCATTTCTGGAGATAGTCAGAATCAGTAATTCATAGTTAATCACATTTTCTTCAACCAATGTCAGAGAATCAACAAGAAACACATATAGAATTGTAGACAGGCAAATAGATGTTTTGTCCTGGAACAGTACTCTGTCACGCCTTAGGCTCTTTCTAACCTAGAATTCCTACTGAAGGATAAAACTGACTTTTGTTTCAACAGTTCTAAGGAGTTCAGGACTTACTAAAGCAGATCAATAGAACAATTTGGTTTAGTAGCAGAGAAACTGGTAGTCCTTCTCCCTGTTTGGAATAATTTACACTTTTCTGCAAACTGCAAATAAAACTGTGAAGTAAAAATAATGAAACTGTCTAAGACAGAAAAGCAACAGAAGCAAAAAAGAAATTTCATAAAAAGTCATAGAAAAAGTCTGTCTTGTATAAAAAATGGAAAACTTGATAAGCATACCCCATAGTAATTTTTAAATATAACCAAGATATATTTTTTATGTCTTGGCAGGATTATAGGAGTTGCTTATTCAGTCGGTGGAAGTTTGCATTGATTTTGTCCTTCTGCACATATAAAAGAGAGTCCTATGTCAAGTACAATATGAAAATGGGGCCACAGTAGCAAGAATATATGTCATATAGCACTTAATATTTATAAAAGCAATTTCAGCTTAAAGTCTGGCTTTGGGTTAATCGCCCTCAGGTGTAACACATTCAGTTTAAGTTATGTTTGTATACTTCAAATTAAAATAATGAGTAATTATATTAAATAGTTTTGCATCTTTTAAAGGACAATCAAGGTCCTAATCCTGTACTCATGAAAAATATTTTTTCTGCCTCTGCTAAATAAAAGTTGTTATGCCTTAAATTGATTATAATTTCCCCAACTCAACTCCTTTCACTGGTACTTCAAAACCATTTTGGAGCAGAAAGATCATTAAATTGAGAGTATTCCTACGTTACTTTTGAAAAACACAATTGTTTTTATGAATTTTTAAGTTAGAGCCACAAAAAAAACCAAACAAACAAAAAAATCCCCCCAAAAAACCCCACAATCAAAAAAAAATTCAATAGAATATTCACTTTTTTGACAGGGACTTTCCTTTGCTATATTACTGCTATTTTGGGCTTTGAAATGGAACTTTTTTTTTTGAACCAAACATGCTAAAGGAATATAATTATAAAGAGCAACTTTCTCTGCTTCTTGACTTATTTTACCTTAGTTCATTGTTTATTTTAACACTTTAAATCTTTTCATCCCAGAGATCATCCCAGGGATTTGAATCACAAATAGCATTTGTCTTTTCTTCTGGCTCCGAAAACTTTAATTTTGGGGTTTCCATGAAAGAAATTAGAAGCGACTTATAAAAATTATGTGAATAAATAGCAATAAGTAGTCTGACATTAAATACTTCAAATTTAACCCTTATTTTCAGAAAAACATTTTATTGTCTATCTCCTGTTTTGCAGCAGATTTCCCTTTTAGATGAAACGTGTATAAAGGAATCTAACACAAAAGGTCTTTTTGCAGAGTTCGCAAATATAATTTGTTACAGTAATAGTTTGATGGCGAGTTGAGAATGCCTTAGAGAGCCTCAAAGTAAGTTCATTTACTGCCTTTGATTGCGTTCCCCTAGAGTTTCAATGTAGAATATATTAGGAGAAGAGTTTGGAAGAAATCCATATGGATTCAAAATAGGTAATTATTACCCAGTGTTTCTATTCATATTCCTAGATAAATTCAAGGACATCACAGAATGACCAAAGATATTTAAAAACCTCAGACTATTACATTATATAATTTTTTGTGACTTAGTCACAGTAAGATCTCTCAGCTATGTCTGTTTTATTTGTTTTCATTTCTAAAGTGACTTTTTATTTTCATTTCCTCTCTTCAGCTCTCTTCAATGATTTTTAAATGTTAAATGAATTAAATGACAAATATTTTCTAGATTTTTCACACTTCTGTAATGCATATCAGCTGACATTATAAGCAGCTATAAGCAGAATATCCGTGGCATATGGGACTTCAGGTCATATCCCCTTCACTTAGAAACAGAAAAATGAACTTACTAGAACTGCTACAGAGGTTTTAATATCCTTGGGGATTGTGGCTATGCAGTGAAATTCTCTCAAAGGTGCAGTTCATTTCCTTCCAGCCTTGTACTGTGGAAGAATTGCTGCAAAGCAGCTGAACTGAGTCCCAGATTTGTATCTCCTTAACTTCAAAGGACAAGCCATTAAAACACAACCATTTCCTTTTGCAATGATGTTTCAAATGTGTATTAAAAGAAAATTATACTTGCCCCAAGCCTCACTTCAATCTCATTTTAATTGATAGTCATTGTTTATATTAGAGAAATGTAGGCAGATAATGAAGTTACAGACATGAATGTCCCTTATGGAGATATGTTAAGATATAAAATGGGACTTCATGTAACCATCAGGGTCTTTTAATTTGTCTGGAGAACTAATAAATATTGTCTTTGGAGGTGAATTGAATCCATCTCAGATAAAATTGCACAGGGATTTGGTATATGTTGAAACGTGTATTGTAGAATTATTCCAAGCACTGAGACAGAAGAGACTTAGGCAAGGAACAAAAAGATTTTTGGGTTTATTATTGTGATTTTAAACAAGAATGGGATGCAGATTTCTAGCTGTAGATCTCTACTGCAAGGAAACACTATCATGCAACCAAGAGGAAGGGACTATCAGTGAAAACAATGGACAGGACTTGGACTGAGCAATAGCAAAAATACAACAAGAACAAGCACTGGCAAAAAAATCTCAATGCATTTTACCAACGTATTTCCTACACTTTAGTCACTCATTTTCTACCTCTGTCTTCATGTCTTTCTTCTCTCAAGCTTTTTTGATGGGTGTACATCAAAGTGTCATTTTAAAAGAACCCTTTTGTTCTTCAAACAGTTTTGAGTTTCAAGTGGTTGAAATGAACAAAATTAAAAATGGAATTAGGGACTAAAGTATTTGCAATTAGTCTCTGTTTTGATATGTCTGCTTAGTATGATACAACTTTAAAGAAATTAGCTATGACTTGTTTTCACAGACAACCTTAATTAACACTTTGGATATTTTTGTTTGAAACCTTAACACTTGAAATTACAGCTTATTATACTCTTATAAAGTACAATTTTTATTAAAAAATAATATACATTCTTTTCTTTGTTCAAAACACCACTGAACAAAACCTTAGTGTGAAGAAACCATAAAACCACAATCATTTTCCTCCATGTAATTTTAGAGTCAAGATATTCAGATATTCACAATCTTCAAGAAAAAGGCAGAGACTATTATTATCCATAAGGATTTTCTGTAATGCAGATGCTTTTGGTTTCTTGGGATATCCTATCTGTTTACTGACACTAAAGGATTTTGAAACTCAGCAGTGAGTAAGTGGAATGAAAGTTGTGCAAAGACATGTTTTAGAATGATTAGGAAATGTAAACAATTAGACTTTTCAGAGTACTTAAAGACATCTTTTTCGTCACAGAGTATTTTTGCATTCCTTTATGTTTGATTTGAGAGAAAATTTCTAAGTTCCTTATCTTTAGTTTCAAGACTGTTCTACTTTCCATTTCTTACACGTTCTAGTAATTGCATATCACTATTTTAAATCCTAACAAACAAGAGAAAAATATATTTTCAATATTAATGTGATTAAAATATTAATAATGGTAGTAGTAATTGTTCTGAAAAATTCCAGAGAGAGATCTAAGAGTTCTGGATCACATTTTTCTTTCTGTAAGAACGTCACTAACGCTACTGGATACAACACTGCATTGGGTCCCATGGCAAGGCACTGTCCTCGGAGGGCTGTAGAGGTGACTTCAGTGAGAAGAGACCAGGGCTGCCCCATGCCAGAGACAAGTAGTTCTGCAATGGACATCAAGCTCAGACAAGAAGCAAGGGAAGGTAGAGATCCCTGTGGCAGAACAGGTATTCCCTGCAGTCCATGGTGGAGCAGTTGAATATTACCTGACAGGGATCATGGCCCACAGAGATCCCATGCAGGGGGAGATCTTTTTCCTGAAGACCTCCAACATATGGGAAGGATCCACCCTGCAGCAGTTATCCTTACCCCTCAGCCCTCCACCTACCATCTTCCCTGTACCATTCTTGGCAGAGACTGTGACCAGGGAAGAGTAGAAAAGTTAGGAATGAAGGAGTAAAGTTGAATGTTGGCAAAAATGTAGGGGAAGTAGGGACCTGTTTCATTGGTTTTTAACACTCCTGCTTTGTTTTTATTTGGTAATAAATTATTCTTCATAGAATTACAGGATATTGAGGTTAGGAGGGACCTCTGGAGATTATTTATTCTGCTTCCACTTAATCAATCAGGGCCAGGTACAGAAGATGGACTGGTTTAGTTGGAAGGGACTTTTAAAGATCATTTAGTCCAAGCCTGGTGCAATAGGCCAAGATGAATCCACCACACAGTGTTATTCCACTGCATTCTCCCATTTATATGTTGATATTTGTTGTGCCTTTTCTTCAGCTATAATTTTTTGTGAAACAAAAAAGCTCTGGTTTTGACTGATATTATCATATAATAATTTAGATTGGAAAAGACCTCTAAGATAGTCAAGTCCAGTTCTTAACCTAGCACCACCAACAATGAAACCAAGATCTTAATCCACGTCTAACAATCCTATGAATCGGGTTTTACTCTTTGGACCTGAGAGCCTGTACAGACCCAGCTTGGAGTCCACCTTTCTATACTGAACTTAATTGCCATTCATGGTTACCTTGGTTTCCTAAATGAGAGACAGACGACATCAGGCTGTGGATCTCTGGCAGCACTGACCAGAGAAAACGCCAAGAAGCGAACGTACTAGTGAGACACAACTTGTGAGAATATTTTAGTTAACAGACTCTCAAACAAAGATGTAAACTTGAGCTTAGCATTCCTTGTTACTGGGTCTAGAGAAAGGAAGAGTAAAATGTATATTAAACTTCTCCAGTCAATTTGCCCTAGTGAAATTGTTCCAGTGGTAATCAAGCTGCAGAACCACAGCAGGAGGAGTATTAATTGAAAACTATACTATACACACATACTTTTTTGGACAGTTGGTTCAAATGCTTCATGAAACTATATTTCTGTTCCAAATGACACCATAAGTGAGATAATGCCTTGCTACTCTCACGTTTTCACTTTTTTTTGTGGAAAAAGTCCACACTTTTAGAACAACTGACCAATTATTAACAAGATCATCTTAATTTAATGAGACCAACTGCATTTTCTTTATAGGAAAGTACTTTTTTACTATGTTTAATACTAAAACAAGCTTTGTAAAATTATTTATACTTAAATTGAAAAGAATTTGATACAAAGAGGGGAAGCCTTTTGATGAGCAGCTTGGTTTGTTCAGCCTAAAGAAGAGGAGATCGAGGAAAGACCTCATTTCAGTCTACAGTTTCCTCATGAGGGGAAGTGGGGATGCAGACACTGATCTTTTCTCTCTGGTGACCAATTTTAGGACTTGAGAGAAGAAGAGGAAGCTATGTTAGGGGAGATTTAGTTTGATTATGAAAAGGTTCTTCATCCAGAGGGTGATTGGGCACTTGAACAGGCTCCACAAGGAAGTTGTCACCAGTCCTGTCAGAGTTCAAGAAGTATTGACACAACATTATGAAGCACATTACTTTGCTTGGATGGGCTGGTAGAGCCCTGCATCTATCATTTCCCTGATAACCAGGAGTGGCTGCCTTAAACAAAGTGTTTTCATTCCACATAAGGGAAAAGGCTGATAAGAAGCAGATCCTGCAGAGATGGGGTAATACTCTTTATCATGCTAATCTCCTCCCTTCAGATAAGACACAACTGCATCTGACAGTGTAAAACTCCCCTCCAGTGGAGATATCAGGATGTTCCCACATAAGACTAAATGTATATAACTTGACAAACTCTTTGTTGGACATGCCCCATCCCCAATGGATTAAGATTGCAACCACCACTCTGCACACAGGCATTAAAACAGCAAAGATCAAGTATCATCAGTGGATCCACAGGAGGTGATATCTTTCCATTCTACTATCTTCTCTTGTACTTCTCTTTCTATCTTTTCCTTATATATTTTCTCCGTGATATTTTTATAGAAAAGAACAAAACCAGCTACATACCTCCTTTCTGCTACAACGAAGTTGTTTTAAAATAAACCTGCCTTATATATACATTGGTCATTCAGTGTTGTTTCACTTTAATTAATCCCAAGGGATCTATTAACAACAACCTCAGTCACCCTACCTAAGAGGCAGGTCATAACAACTTGGTGTGGCTCTTGGGGTTGTCCTGAGCAGGGCCAGGAGTTCTCTCAGTGATCCTTCCCATCTAATAATTATCTTAAGAAAGAGGCCAGTTATAGCACATTTAACATTTGTGTTACAGAACTGGTAAATTTAGGCCTTATCTTTATTCATGTGGAGGTTAATGAGAATCTGGCATCAATTTAAGAATTAATACCTAATCAAGCAAGACACCTGAGGCTGAGTAACTAGCAGATGTTTCTTGAATTGGAACCTTAATGGCTCACCAATCAATAGAGTGTCGTAAGTGTATTTCTTCTGCAATTCCAGTCAGAGCAGATGTGTTTAAACAGAAACATAAGTGTGCAATAATTAGCTTATTCAGTGTGACTAGCAACAGTTATCAGTTCAAAGGACAGAGGATACAAAAATAAGGAAGCTTTAATAGAATACATGGATCCTAATCATTACACTCAAATTAAATGTTTTCTCTCCTGATGAAAATACCTCTAAATATGTGCAAGGAATTTAACTATTTGCTATGTATAGTGTATTTAATTAATTTTCTCACTGACAAAAACTAAGAACTACCCCACAGTTTAAACTTTCTACACAGAACGATCTGGGTTGGAAGGGACCTTAAAGACCATCTCATTCTAATCCCCTGCGATGGGCAGGAACACCTTCCAGTAGACCAGGTGGCTCTAAGGGACTGTAAGTCACATTTTAAGATCTGTCTCCTGAATGCAGTCAAAAAGGATTTTAAGGCTAGGGAGGCAGGAGGCTGAATAACAACACTGGGGTTAAAAAAACATTCTCGTTTTCAGGAATTCTCAAGTAATGCTTATTAGGACAGGAGAAGGTGGTCAAACACTGGAATGGGTTTCCTAAAAAGATGGTCAATGCCTCAGGCTTATCAGTGTTTAAGAGGCATTTGGACAACTTTTGGTCAGGCCTGAAGCCAGGCAGTTCAACTAGTAGATCCGCGTTTAGTGTAAGAGAAAGTCTGTAGAAATGTTAATACTCCTTTTTGTCCAGACTGATGTTAGACAAGAGAGTTCATAGGAAGCTTACTTTAGGACTAGATGAATTAGAACAAGAATTTCCTTTCTAAATGAAACAAGTACCTGAAACAATAACATTTTTTAGTTTAAAAAGAAAAAAGGTGTATTTTTAACGGAGTTACATGGATAAGAATTGTTTACATTTCTAAATACTTCAGAAACAAGGACTGGAATTCTGAGTATTCCATGTATAATAAGTGACTAAAAATACATAAAATACTGAATAAAATAATTCTGTTGCTTAAAGACAAGCTTCTAGTTTCAGCTGAGATACCTTGAGATTTTAGACATCCTCACTGTTCTCTTAGACATGACACAGAACCTGTGTGAAACCCCCAGGCTTCTAGAGTGGCACCTGATGGCAAAGTGGAATAACATTTCTTCATTTTTTTGGGAAACAAACCCCACCTATTCTGAAAGGAGTGATGACTTGTTAGACTGATCAATATAATAAAGGGTTTTAGGGTTTTTTTAAGGAAAAATTTACTTTAGAAACACCTCTTTTTAATGTAGTTCCAAAAACTGAAATTTTCTTCAGTCTCTTACCTTTAAACAAATTAATCCAGTATAAGATATTCTTTTATCTAATATGGCTTCAGCTATTGTATTTAAAATTGGGAAATCAAAAAAGTGTTAATATTATGGAAGTGATTCTGAGATAGTTTAAAAAAATCTAAGAAGCCTTACTCTGTGCATCTTTCAAAATTCAGACTTCACGGGGTGTTTTTATTTAATGAGTAACAGACTGACTCAAACATTCTATTCTATTTAGTCTGGGTAACACTCCTTTAAGAATTATCTAAACTGAAATAGTGTGTTAAGTTTAAGAGCTAGAAGCAAGAAGAGAATAAGTGTAGTAATATCAGTCATTGTGAGACCGCTTTATTTGTATGAATTGTCTTTAATGAAAGAATACACTTATTTTCTTCTTTTACACTACTGCAGCATTAGATAATTAAAGAAAAAGAAAACAAAAAGTATTGATTTCAGAGAAGACATTAGGGTATTTTAAGGGATAATCTTAAAAGGAATTAAGTTAGAAATTAATCTTTAAAACCTCAGAGAAGTTAATGTTTATGGACTATAACTCCTAATAGGGGAAAACGTGTACTGTCATAGAGTAGAAATTTAAACATTAGAATGTACTTTACTGACAGATGGTAAATTTCTTTTTCTGCAGTCTGGCCACATTTGTCAGCCATACCAGGTAAAGTTCACAAAGACAGAGGTTTTCATCTACCCAACCTGTTCTACTTTCCAGGGAACTTAAGACACCAATTTCCAGTGGGATGCAAGCTAGGAATTAGACACTTAAATACGGATGGAGCACCTCTCCTATGAGGAAAGGCTGACAGAGTCGGAGTTGTTCATCCTGGAGAAGAGAAGGATCCAGAAAGGCCTCATTGAGTTCTTCCAGTATCTGATGGGGTCCTATGAGAAAGCTGGAGACGAACTTTTTGCAATGGTATGTAGTGATAAGACAAGGGTGGGTTTAGATTAGATATCATGAAGAAATTTTTTACTGTGAGGGTGATGAGACACTGGAAGAGTTTGCCCAGAGAAGTTGTGAATGTCGTATCCCTGGAGTTGTTACAACATATCATTCCTTCTCTGAATAAACTATATTCTACTAAGGAAAGCAGATCAAATTACATAATGGGAGTGAAGTTGAAAAAAAATGTAGTAAAAACTGAACAGATCTTCATGGACCAAGAGCATCAACCTAAAACTTGATCTGAACTGATTAGATAATTTCATATGTCACTTGAAAATTTTCTTGATATATACATACTTGAGATCAGAAAAGCCTACCCATTAGTTTAATTGCAAAAGAAAGTGCATTTCTTGGCAAAGTAAATGATTATGTATAATCGAAGGAATAAATTAGACTCTTAAAGATACTGATACTTCTTAAATTAGAAGCCACAAAATCGGAACAAAAAATTCTGCAAAGTGGATAGTAGTTGATCACTGAGTTATGTAAACCCTTTTTAGTATATTTGGCAAGTGAATAAAGTTCAATTCACAAAATAAAAAAACAATTTTCGCAATATTCTTGTTTGGGGAAATTTCTTTTATTTGTTTAGGACAAAACAAAGGTGTCAACATTCTCCTCGTATAAAACATTTTGAGTTATTTCTAGTTTTCAAAATACAGCTACACAGAATCTCAAAGAGAGGAGAGCTGAGAAACACATCTATGTCTCAAATCATATTAATGTGACTCAAAATGTTCCTCCTCAATTTTGAGACAAAATTTAATTCACTTTAATAAAAAATAATTTTTATTTTTATTGAAATGTTGATCAAGTGTTTCCATTTGCATAGGTAATTTGCTTATATTAAATACTTAGTTATTAAAAAATAAACAAGTTGTGATTTAGCAGTTGTTAAATATTTAGAACAAACTAGAGCTCTAAGTTCATTTTCCATAATTCTATTAGATGTTAAACTAATGATTTTGCATTTCTTGATAAAGGTACCTAGTATTTAGATTTTGGTACTTTTTAGCAATATGGTGGTCCTTTTAATACATTTTTAGACTCCACTGAGCACCTTTGAATACCAAAAAGCCCTCCCCCTCAAAAATATTAATAATTTTCTTTTTTATTTAGTCACATATAAAGAGTAGTTTAAGCGGGCGTACCAAAACTATATGAAACAAGTAATCATATATAGATCCACTAAAGACACTTCCTCCTTCATACTGTCTGATTCTTTTTGAGAATTTTTAGAAGAATTATGTAATGGAAGAATATAACATCGAGAATATCCACCAGAGCTTTTCAATTTTTGATGGTTCTGTCACACAGAACACAACAGATGAAAGAGGAAGAGACCAGAGGGACTGAAATATGCTGTGAAAATATTTTTGAGACCTTGTTTCTGAGAAATCCTTTTATAATACAGGATTTTGAATAGTGAAAGGAAAAATTTGAACTGTTTAAACACACTGAATGAATTGTAAGCACTCTTGAAGGGTAAAAAAAATGAAGGCCAAATCATGCTGTCCTTCTGTCATGTCAAAGGCCATTGTGTGATATTTTTTGTCTCTATTACATATATGTTCTACAGCTGTACCTTGAGTACTTTGCCCTGTTGTAAGTGCTGTATTGAAATAGACAGAGATGTGTCCTTTGGTACAATTGTTATGGAAAGCAAACAATTCTACTACAATGTCCAGTGAACTACGTAAAACTGAGAAGAAATCATTGAGATTATTGCAGAATTAATTTGATCAATAACTCTCATTTTCTCAATAAAGTAACACTTCACATAAATGTATTTATTTTTAAAATAGTGAAAAGACTGAAATTATTTGTTTCAGATCCTTGCTTCACTTAAATTTTTTCAAAATATGCTGTTTCAACTTTTCGTTTGGCGTAATATACTTATATTATTACATCAAAGTAATGCATTTCTACATTAATCTCATATGAGTGAAAAACCAAATTAAGACAAAATTGGCAAGCATTTTCCTGTGTTTTCACAAGGAATTATTAGAATGTGTCTAATATTATTTCTTTATAGAAACTTTTGGTATGAAAAGAAAAAAATAGCATTCTCTTCTTATTTAGAGTTTAAAATGTCAAGTTTATTACTCCTCCACTGCAGAAAAATATTGAAAAAGATGGAGTTTTTGGGATGAATTTTTGTATTTCTAAACTGTCTCACTAATGACACAGATCTGGAGATTCAGCAAAGATGAAGGACTACTATTAGGTTGTTTCCAACTCTTCTCATATTCGCTACAACACCATCCTGCCAAGGTTAACTTATTCAGACTATTATACCCATAATGCATTACAGCTGTGAGATAATCTTTAGTGGTATAACTGGTACTTGTTACTCAAAAAAAAAATGTAGTTGTGGTTTGTGGGTATGCAGGGAAATGTTTCTGTAAAAACAAACAAAACCCCAAACAAATAACAAAAAACGACAACCAAAAAACCCCACCAAAAATCATAATATAAGATGAATTTTTCCTTTTGTACCCTTTGCCTTTGCACTAGTTTTAAAACTGAGCAAGAAAATTAAACCCACTCAAACCACCCCCTTTCAATAATGGAGGAAAAATACTGGGAAAGATTGTAAATTTGAGTCACAATTTACTGAAGAAATCACAAAAACCACAACACTTTTAATAAAAGATTATACAAAATAATGAATGATTTACCCACAAAAAGGGAATTCACCACCAAAAGATGTCACCTGGTCCCCTAGGACAAAGACAGGCTGGTGACCATTCCCACCCTCTGTGCCACATGGGCCCCCTGAGAACAAAGGCAAGATGGCAGGGGGTTCTCACATGGGATCACATGGCTCGAGAAAACAAAGCAAACAGTGTGACTAATGAGTTTCTGGCCCTCACCCAGCCAGAAAACAATGGAAAACAGGGGCACAGCAAAACCTGGAAGACTATTTCATTCAAAAGGAGCTATGTTACTGAGCTGCTCAGTCCATGTCACCTGGCAGGGGCTCTCGGTGGTCATGGCAAGGTCAGACAGAGGCTGGAGATTTGTGGGAGACTTCCTCTCCATATTGAGACCAGCAAAAAAAAAGAGAACGCCTCCGTTTTCACCTGCAGTTTGTAAAGGGGACAAAACCGATCCCTTCTGTGAGTGGGTAAGAAAGTCCTTCTTCCAGAGCTCAGTGTTCCCCACTGAAAACTGTCCCCGTCATGGTAATGGGTGTGGTGTGGAATAAACAGCTCCAAACCTCCTCCCCTTATCCCTCTACCTGGGGGAGCTTTATAAGAAGTTCTCCATACTTCATGTAGAGGACCTAAAGCCCTTGTAAGATCAGCTCTTACAAAAGAAAATCCAACCTACCAAAACCTCCAAACCCTTTTAAACTTATGTGTGTTAAGTATCAATGGTTATAACATGTTCTTTCACTAAGTTACCAAAAAGGAAAATGCTGAGTGAGCAGAGAAACCACAAATTAAAATACAATCATATTTATTACCAAAAAACGGAACAGCAGTAATTGTGTGACACCAGCTTTCCAAAAAAAAAAAAAGCATTGCGTCTTTAAGACAGCTGCAAAAATTTACAATGAAGAAAAAAGAAATGTATTATGATTTCAGAAAATTCAGTTTTATTTCTCTAGTCAACACAATATTCTCTTATATTTCAATTTTAAATGGCTATATTGGTACTTAATAATAATCATTATGTGAAGTCTACATATGAATTCCTTATACCATACCCTTAAAAGATGCTTAAAATGAGTCAAAATATAGATCTCAACATGGTAACTTTCCAATGTCCCTGTGAACAGCAATAATTTTTACCTCATTGTAAATATTCACAATGATTTGGTGTAAGATAATTTTATGAGAAAATGGATATCCTTCTCATTTCTGAATGATACAGTTGACTCATTTCATCAACTGAATAATGCAGTTCAAAATGCAAATTACTCTTCTTTATTTCTTTAGACATATGCCAAATACTACCATTAAAAGTCAAATGCTTTTGCTAGGAAAAGTTATAAAGAAAAGCCAGTGTAACCAATTATCAGTATTTTGCATGTTCTTAGCTGTTTTTCTTATTATGAGAGAATGAGGAAGTTTCATTGTCTTTGTGTCTTATGTGCTATATATTTTGTTCCTATTTGATTTACTATTTGTCCAATCTATGATAAAAATAAATAATATATTAAAACCAGGGTAATTAAAAAACTACCTTACACTCTTAGAAAGTTATTTTTCTTAAAAATTTATCATTATTTTATTCAGTTGTAAGTGCATCTACCTAATACGTGGCATGGCTTGTTCTTCATGTCTTTAAATTTAGTGTCTTTTTATAGTGTTATTTTTATATATGGGGGACACATAACTTTGATCTGTATGGAAATGAAAATAAGTTCATATTAGCTGTGCTAGAATCTTGGACTAGATTGATCATCAAAAAAAGTCTTTCAATTTATGTTTTAAAACTTTTTTTACATTGCTTGAAAATAACATGATACTAGAATACTTAGTAGGTACTCTAAGTATGTTTTTCTTGAAGATTTTTGGAATCACATTCATCACATCCACAATCTTGGCTTGAAATATGCATAATAAGAAAAAGGAAAAAAATATGTCTCTTAGAGGAGGAGATAATATTCATCTATTTTGATTATGGAAATATGTATGCCCTATGGTGCTTTTTTCATAACCCTTCAGAGTAGTCATTTTCTACTTTCTGTTCTCTGTGGAATGACATTAGTGCTTCATTCCAGAATCACCACAGAATATCCTTTCTCGCTGCTTCATAGAGAAAGCAGCAAGTAAGTGCAATATAACAATTATAATAAGAATTGTCAAGAATATTACAATGATTTATGTCTGTAAAGAGCAATTTAGCCTTCTTTCTGCAAAGATCTTGTGATTGTTTCTTGTTCAGAAAACACTCTACTATCATTGCTCACTTTGCAAACCCTATTGACCCTCCCCGTAATACTTCATATCTTAAAAAGCTTTCAAGGCTCTGCCTCCTTGACCTTCATTGTCCTTCCTTGACCTGGATTAACATGATATCCAGAAACACTTCCTTCGTGCATGCTGAATGCCTAATGGCATACATCTTTCAATAATTTATTCCAGTGCAACACTCACTTTTACAATATGCCTTCACAAAACATGTCAGACAGTATAATTTAATCATCAGTAATACTTAGCAGAATATATTGAAATTATTAGAAAAGATTATGCTTATTCAGCGTCTGTCTTCTATCAAGTGTGACTACCATGTCATAAGGGAATGCAAAATACTTAATTAAAAAAGTTTTACATAAATGATTTTTGTGAATAGCTTTTAATTTCAACAAATAAGAGAACAGGTGGATATTTCCTTAGAATACTGATTGTGAAATCAAACCATAGTGTCTCTGCCATATAGGAGTATTTTAGGCATTTGTAATAGATGTGAGGCTGAAACAATATTTCTGCTAAAGCATGTTACAAGGACTCTGAGTCTGGCAGGCTCGGGGGCCCAGGTGTTTCTCTGTCCTGGCTGCTGGAGTTCAGCCTGCTGCCCTGGAGGCTTGGGAGTTGTTTTCCCAAGCTGATGCATGCAGCTGCTGCTTTTCCATTTGGAGGCAGTGAGTCTGAGCATGTATCCCAGAGACACAGGGAACACTGACACGGCTGGCTGCAATGACAACACTGGACAGGGCACTGTCTTTAACAATCCCCACATATGGCACCACCAGGACTCACAGAAAACACAAGTATAGATAAAGAAGTCCCTAAAACATAACTACAAATAGCCAATTACCTTTTCTCCTTTCCAGTTGATGAGTACTGAAGTTCACTAGTGAAAATACACACACACCCCCACTCTTTCTCTGGGTTCAAAAGCATGTTCACATGCTCATGTATCCCTAAAGCACCAGAACAATTCCCCTGTCCAATACCTCTGCCTAGATCTTGAGCCCTCTTACTCACTGCATAGGTGTCCTACTCACTGGCTGATCTAGCCGGATGTCCACTAGCAAACACACACTCATTTCAAAGTTGCCCCATCTTTGCACATCTTTCCATGCGCCCCCTCCCTGCCTGATATCTCTGCCTGGACCCGGGTCCTCTTATGTTGTCTGGGACAGCTTGAAGTTTGCTAGTTAATTAGATGCATTCCCACCTCTCACACCTCCCATGTTTAAGAAAAATGCACCTTCCTCTCCTCACACCTGCTGACACCCAGGCACACAGGCTCTGTGAGCCACTGTCCCAATCCAGTTGCTCGCACCATGGACCACAGACCCTGTCAGACCTGGTGTCATTCCAGCTGCAAGCTCTGAGTTCATCAACAGTCTCTCTAGTTGCAGTCTGAGCACTCACACACAAGACAAATGGTGAGATTACAAAGATAGTTTAGAAAAGATTTCATAAGGAGACAGGATAGACAGTGATGATTAGGCATAGGGCTTGATCGGACAAATGGGCTGGTGACTTGCATACATACAACTGGCTCCTCTTACCCCTCTTCTTATCATGCACTCCTCCTTTTTTAAGTCTCTGGTCCCTCCTTTTTCTCTCCC
Source organism: Corvus kubaryi (assembly GCF_017639235.1). Taxonomy (NCBI): domain Eukaryota; kingdom Metazoa; phylum Chordata; class Aves; order Passeriformes; family Corvidae; genus Corvus; species Corvus kubaryi. The sequence goes on from NW_024582073.1 coordinate 11,283,691, forward strand.
TTTGACCTTTCCTAAACATTCCTTAGTAAATCTTGCAGAGTACCACAGTCCCCCTCAAATATCCCTGTACTTATGTTCTCTTGCCTCCCTGTTCTTGACAGCTACAAACTCCAGATTGACAGCCTCCAAAGTTAAGCCTGGAGTTTCTTAATGGGCCATCAGTTACCATTTCAAGAGCTTTAGTCTTCAGTCCCCTTGTCACTTGTCTGTCAGATTGGTGTCTCTGTCTGTTTCATTCATCATTTTGACTCCCACTGAACGGGAAAGGGATCTTGTTCTGATAACCTAAATGAAGCAGATGCTCTCACATTCCACATTCCATCGCAGTCTATTAATGGAAAATTTAGTACATAGTTTTAATAATACCTGTTTATGGGTATGTCTGCAAAGGCAATGGGCTTGCATTTACAGTCAGTTACTGAATTTGCTGAACAGATGTATATTAAAAAATTGATGAACTTTCCAGCAAAGCTGAAGGAATAACAGAAAAACAATTTTACCAAACAATGAAGTTCCAGATGCACAGTGATAAACATTGTCGCATCTTAAAAATCTTATGTACTATGTTCTTGTCAAAGACCAGAATATTCTCAGAATATTAAGGGAAATAAAATTTTATATATGGTCTTTGAACTGAATGCAATTAAAATCCTTAATATTTTCTAATATCTAATATAATTTTACATTAGAATCACATGATATGCCTCATGGTTATTTGCTTGCTGTCCTTTTTTTCACATGTGTTTCTTACAGCAGGATGAGTTATGGCAAACACAAAAAAAGGCTAAATGGAACTATGTGAGTTATCATTTAAAGTTCTTTCACTTAAATGTAGCAATATATGGATGATAGTAGTTTTACTTTTTTTGTGCTGTGGGACTTTTTTTTTCCAGGTTTTGAAACTTCTATCACAATTCCAGATGTAAGATTAATGCTTTGTATTTTGTTGAATCCTGCTTTTTTAACTTAAAGCTGTATAGAGAGCTTCTATTAAAAAAAAAGGCCAGATTATGTTGAGTGCTGAATGAAAAATTAAAAACAAATAGAATAACCCACAAAAAGAAAAAAAACCCCAAAAAATCAACCAAAAGACCTAGATGCAATATAAAATTTTATTCAATAAAATAATGTTATATAATGCCATTTAATCATACTGTAAAGATATATTACGTACGGCAAAGCTAAAGAGAGGGGTCTGACAAATCATTCAGTAACTTTCTGAATGTATTTTGTCAGAACATATTCACAAAGTTTTGAAAACTTTCTAGATGGGAGATACAGCCTAGTTAAGTAAGCTGAAGAGAAGAATCCACCACTGTCTTTCAGTTCTGATTTTATAAAAATACTGTTCTTTTGCTTTTTTTAAAAAAACCCTTCAATTAAAATATCCAGCTTTCTACTTCACCTTGGATTTGAACCATAATGTCAGTTTGGTTGTTCCTGTAGCATAACTCATGTAACCATGAGAAATATGTCACTAGATGATTCAAGCATAAAACTGGGTGATCATTATGATTTTTATATATTTTTCCCAGAAAAAATTGAATCACTTATTTACACTAGCATCATAGAAAATTTTCATAACAAAAGTAACCTACAAAAAAAAAAAAAGCTAAAAAAAATGTTGACATATGACATCACAGCAGTGAATTGATCTAGTAAAAAATTTAGATTATGTTCTGAAGAAAGATACAGGAATAAGAACTAGTGGCATTATACACTTTTATTATTTAAAGAAAATATTTTATTGTAAACCATACTTGATGTTAAAATCTTACTGCAAATATGAAATGGAAGGTAGTAGGATAGTTAATTAAAAGGTGTTTAAAAATAAACTCAAATAATTTTAAAATAATTTTGAGTATGTATGTCAAGGTGATTTTGCATATTTTCCTACCGAAATTCTCATTGCCTAATAATTACTATGAATTTTCATTTATGATTTCGTTGTACTATTTGGGAAAAATAACACCATTTTACAGATGAAGAGCTAAAACATGTCATTAATCTCTTCAAAATATCCCTCTGATCTTTTGATTCCAAGCTGGGGAAATATTATTTCTCTTGATTGATACTTGTGTTGCTTAAAAACAAAACAAAACAAAACAAAACAAAACAAAACAAAACAAAATGACAACAGTAACAATAAAAACCACAAAAAACAAAACAAAACAAAAAACCACAAAAAACAAATAAAAAAACCCCAAAACCAAAAGAAACTAAACTGAAAAATGAGACACATCTACCTCAACTTAAGTCATGTGGAAGTTCAGTCTGGACCTTCATACAAGAATCCTCTTTCCTATTTTAGGTCATCAATTATTACAGGGAATATTGCCTCCTGGATCTTGTCCACTGTCTCCATTGATTGAATTTAGTAGTCTAAAGTTAACTGAGATAAACCTTACCTCAAAAAAATTACTGAAAATCACAAAGTGTCTCTGTAGATAATGAAAGTGTGTTTAGCTCAGGGTCTTACCCCTTATCCTCCATACATGATAGAATATTAAAAATATTTAAGTTAAAAATTGTTAAATAAGTACAAAGGACTAATATGAAATATGTCATTCAATCATTGAGGTGAATGCAAGGGAGGCAGGTGTTTGCCTGCATGTCATTAATTAGCAACCTGAATGAAAACAAACCAAAATTATGATTATAGGATATTTTTCTCTCAGATACAAAGGGACAAAACAATGAAACCTGCAATTTCTTTAGAGGAAAAAAGGTGTCAGTAAAAAAGAAGAAATTGTAAGTACCAGTAAATCTGTTCTTCAAAACAAAGGAAGCTTTTCTCTTTAGTCACTTCTGAAGAATTTTACAAAAACAGCTTGAATGTAGGAATCTGTTCATTGATAAAGGGAAGAGAAAAAAAATTGTCTAAGATCCTGCAAAGCAGGATTTTAAACCTCTGAATACAGAACCTGGGAATCTATATGGTATTTGTAGTACACCATTTTAAAGGTTATCACTCATAGGCAGTACTTATACATTATGGAACACGTGGTACTTTAAAAACAGCATGAAATTCTGCCAGTTATAAAATCTTGATCACTCTATGCACGAGCAGTTTTTTATTCCTGTTACTATTAAAGAAAGCCTTAACATTGAGAAAGTATCTTGGACTATTCAAATCTAGTATCACGCATGAGAGACAGTATTACATTACTCATGGAGTAGCTAGGAGGGACACCATGAATCTTGGGTACATATTTTGTACTCCTGCTGTGTCAATTGAGTGTGTTCTTTGATAATCAAGGATAGCTGTTCCCTTAGTACAAAGAAGTTCGGTATAGTCTTAAATTTTTAATTATTGGACACAAGGAAAGTTCTGTGAATCTTATTCTCTCTGACATACATTTATAACAATGTTCATACAGTCATATGCCTGAAAATATCATAATTGACTTTTAGTTCCTCACTGTTAATTTAGAGCATCTGATGATGCTACTTTTAATATCTACTCTTTTAGAGAGAGAGTTACAGGTAAATTAGACTTTGTAACAGACCACATGCTTTTAACTCTTTTTTTTCTGATGGTAAACCATTAATACCTCATATAGACATTGCACACAAATATCACTCTTTAGAAAATAAGTTAGAAAAGACTTTATTTCTCTTGAAGAAAATAGTCAAAATGAAGTAAATCATCCTTTTCTGCAGGAAATATTTGTCTTCAATAGAGATTAGACTACAGTAAAAAACAATCTGAGCTATCTAATTTGTATCCTCAGAAGACAGCCTAAAAGGTCATGTTGATTCTTCCTTGCATTAAAAAGCAACAGCTTTAGAAAAAGTTAGTATAATTTGGGTTCTCTAGGTTTTATTGCTGCTGTTTTTACTGGTGCTCAAAAAAACCCCTGTCAACTAACATTTGGAGAAAAGAAAAAAACACTTATATTATTGACTTAATAGGTAATTTCACCTCATAACTTCCCACCTTGTTAAATTGGCAGTGTAGAAATGCATTACTTATCACACTGTAGATTTGAATTAAACAGACTTGCTTGTATTTCTTTTTTTTATTATATTGCATTGGTTAAAAATACACTGTAATTTAGCTTGGGAAATTATTTGGGGAACAATTAACTGCAATGTAGTATCAATACTACTGAGGAATGGAATATAGATTTATAATAGCCAAATATGGCCAGGCAGCCCCATGGGGAGCCTGCAAAGGAGAAGAGAATGAATAATCATATTGAAGGTAATAATAATAATTCCTTGGATTTAATAATGAATATAACATGTTTTTCTATGTGTGTATGCATGAGTTCATATATATGTCTGTGTATCTACAGATGTATGTATATATATAGATTGATAACTGTTTTCATGCCTCCATGCAGTCATATAAGATACGTATATATTCTTGAGATTTGCCCTGGCTTAAAAATAAGCATTTGGAAAAAAAAAAAAATCAGAGTCACAGCAAGGACAGGAAAATTACTCAAAGTCATTCAATAATTCCGTAAAAGTGAAAAAAAGGGAACAGTGATCATTCAGTTGCTGACTTTGTGGCCAGCATAGCTAGGTACTGTTATCTCTCCCGCAACAGAAGAACAGGATGGAACTGCCATGTATGTGTTAAACATTAAGAGAAAGGATAAAAAAGTCAGTCAGGTTAAAAACTTTTTCACCTTCCCTTTCCAAAATCACCAAAGCCAGAAATGGAATTTAAAATGCTGGTGAACAGCTGTTGTGGTGAGGGATGTGTTGAAGGACCTGTCAGACCGCTAAAGGAAAGGGAACAAAGTAAACTGCTTTCTCCTTACTGTACTCCCAAAGGTATTATAGTCAGAATATGCAAGCAGAAAAAAAATTAAAAATTAAAAGGAGCTACTGTAAGATCATAACTATTTTAGCTACATGTGATTTTCATCCAAAGGAGTTTTGACCTTTGATATACCCCTGTTTTATAACAGCAGATAATCCTCAACTGACTCAAACACTACCTCTTATGGCTCAGTTCATTGATTTTGACCTACTCTGTGTGGGGTTTTTTTCAGTATTCTTGTTTGGTCAGGTAAAAAAAGACTAATAGTACAGAGGTCAGAAAGAAAATGATGAAGGGTTAGAGGGAAAGCAATGAAGGACTAGTGACAGTGAAGTAAATCTGCATTGGCATGGACTGACATGAGAGAGAAATCAGGATTCTTTTTTTAATCCATCATTTTCCTTTTTTTTCCCCCCTTTAAGAAACATTTTCTTTGTAACCAAGGAAAAATCTTCTTTGACTCCCTCTTCCTCTTAAAGTATATTAAATTCGAATAACATATGAACATTACGAACTGTGAATATTTTAACTGCATAAGCAAGTGAATCTTGCAGGTGTAAAGAATAATTCCATCCCTTTCTCTGCAACTGTGTATTTTGAAGAATGCTTTGTAAATAAGAACAGTCAGCTGTATTCAAAAATATTGTCTTGAAGGACATTACAGTAACAGCAAACTTACTTTACGTTCTTAGGCTTTTCAAAACAGGATTTGCTAAGCAAGGAATAATTCTCCATGTGCACTGAAATGATTTAATGAAGCTCCTGTGGGGGAAAAATGCCTCAGGCTCTCAGCCAGCAAGTATTCCACCATTTGAATAGTTCAACTAATATGAAAGAAATATGTGCAGATAGTTAAAACACTGACCAAATGATGATTTCAATTCATCAAAGTTTAACACTGGTGAGAACCACTAAATCTGCCTGACCTATATTTCACAAGTCATTGCCTTTCTCCCAGTTATTTCTGGAGTCAGACCAATATCTTAATTTTGATGTCTTCATAGCTATTTCATTTCAGTTTTTCCTGAAGTAAATCTCCATAGGTTTTTTTGTCATGTTTTGCTTCACCACATAAAACTAGTGCCTCTAGTAATGACATACTCTCCTTTGAAATGTAGGCTTCACTGTAGTCATTTCACCATATTCTGTTTTGTACAACTTGCCACCTTTCGTTACTCATCCCAATCCAAAAGAAAGGTAACTGTCTCAAACATTTAAGGATATTTTCACCATATATTAAATAACCATGATTTCTCTCTATTTGACAGCTCCCATGACATCTCTGCCCTCATATATACATTTCAGAAAGTTCTGAATCAGTGCACATCATCTGTCACAAGGTGGAGCCTATCCCAAAGCACTTCCCAGACAAAGTCCAGCTCTGACTGAATTAAGTAGGTATGAGCTGGAAGGCCGAGTAACAATTAGCAACTGTAACACTTACTATGTTCACACTTTTCTGTAATAAACGTTGAACTGGAAACAGTCGTGACAGACATCCTGGTGACCATAGTGTTAACTTTGACTTCGTCATAAATATGAAGACAGCCAAAGATAATCTTATAAGAGTATGTGATTTTTGAGAACTTACAGTAACAATCAAATATAGGAAGGGCCAGGGATACATACATGCAAAAGGTGAAGTGCTGGGTTATGCACTTGGGTCACAAACAGCCCAGTGCATCACTACAGGCTTGGGGAAGAATGGTTGAAGGCTGCTTGTTGGAAAAGGACTTGGGGGTGCTGGTCGACAGCCACCATGAGCCAGCATTTGCCCAGGTGGCCAAGAATGCCCATGTCAGCCTGGATTGCACCAGAAGTGGTGTGGTCAGCAGGACCATGGGAGTGATCACCCTCTGTATTCAGCACTGGTGAGGCCACACCTCAAGTACTGTATTCAGTTTTGGACTTTTCAGTACAAGAAAGATACTGAGGTGCTGGAGCAAATCTAAAGAAGGGCAATGGAGCTAGTGAAGGGTCTGGAACATAAGTCATGAGGAGCTGCTGGGGGAACTGGGTTTTCTTACCCTTAAGAGAAGAAGGTTCAGTGGACACTCTACAACTACCTGACAGAAGACTGTAGCAAGATGGGGGTCAACCTCTTCTCCCAGACAATGAGCAATAGGACAAGGGTAAACGACCTTAAGTGACATCAGGGGAGGTTCAGATTGAATACTAGGAAAAAATATTTTCACTGAAAGAGTGATTAAGGACTAGAAGAGGCTCCCCAGGGAAGTGATAGAGTCACCATCCCTGGAAGTTTAAATAAACAAGTTGATGTGGCAAAATGATTTGGTGGGCATGGTGATATTCATTTTCCAACCTTAGTGATTCTATGATAGACATATGCTTTCCATTTGCTATTTTTCTTTAATTTGATTTATCAAAATTATTTAGACAAGTATCTTCTCAAATCATAGAAGCATTCATTTTGCTATTCTCAAAATGTTTACATTTTTCTTTCTAAAATATTCCAACATTGAACCAGAGCCTGCAATGTGAAACCCTGAAAAAGTCACAATTTTATTTTTTCTACGAGAACATTTTTGGACAGATTTTGCACTAGAAAATACTATTGGCACAACATTAAAGGAAATCAATACTTTTTCCTCTGACAATAGTTTACAGAGATTATTCAATTATTCAATTCAAAAATTGCCCTTATTTGGGCAATGCAGAACATAAAACTTCCCATAAAGGCTAATAGGAAAATTTAGTCGCTTACTTATTTTCTGGTTCTAAACAAAAAACATATTTTATGTTGCCTTTTCTTCACTGATGTCTAAGTGATTCTTTTGCTGAGTGTGCTTAAAAGTCTCTTTCTTCTGTTGCTTTAGATTGTAAGTTCAGTCAAGGGTTTATGGACAGCTAGCTAAAAACCATAAAAGATTTATTAAAGATGCTTTGCTACTGCCTAAGAATTTTACATATTGCTTTCTGGTTCTTAGAAATCTCTTTACAAACACTTTTGTGGAGATACATTGATAGAAAGCATAATCCTGTGGACATTGTGAATTCTCCAAGAAAAAGCAAGGTGTACTTAAAGATTTAAATCTGGTTTTGTCCCTGTCCCAACATACTTATATAAAGCAGAGGTAAGGGTTACCATAACTATTCAATCTTTTGAGCACTGCTGTTAAATGGTGATTATAAATGCAGGTTGTGTAGTACACTAATCTGTTTATAATGTAACACCTTTGATTAAGAAAAGCTGTATTTTGTATTTCCTGCAGAGATTAATATTAAGTCACTGATAGAAATATAGGTAAGTACTTAATGTTTTCACTGCAGTTTGTCATTAATGACATATCTCCTGCCACTGTGGATTCTGAAAACTGTTTTCTTCTTAATATTAAAATTATCTCTCAAATATTACACCCTTTTTTTAGTTCAATATACTTTGTTCATTCAGGGTAACTTTTGCACAAATTCAAAGCAGCTGAAATCACTGCTTTTTCACAATCAACACAGTCATCTATGCAGAAGATTATCTATGCAGAAGTCTCATGAAAGGAAACATTTTTAATACTTGAGAATGTTTAGATACTTAGAGAAGGGAAGATTGTATCCATGTAAAATATTTGCTTTCAGGATAAATTCTGATCTGCCTATTTACACAGAGTGAGAATATTACTGTTTACATCCAGTTTGCTTTTGATCCTTCCCAGAAAGTTGCTTACTGTTCTTTTTCTCTATTCAATTTTTGTGCATTTTTGGAAATAAAATCACACCACTTCAGTAAATTTACCTTTACTTCTTTCTGGTGTCATAATGAATGCAATCCATTGGAACCCAGTAGTTACTACTGTAGGAGTAATTCTGGTTCTCTACTCTATAACTCTAAGTATTTTCCACATTTAAGGACAAACACATTCTATAAAAAAATAACAAGATAAAATCAACAGTGATTGTATGTTACATGTACTTTATGGCTTTATTATGTTTGTCTTCTGTATGTTGGCTGCAAAATTCTGCGGACCTGAAAATTTTCAGACTTCAAATGGAATGCAATGATATGCTTTATCTTTTTTTCTCCAAGGTCATGGGATCATAGAATGATTTGCATTTGAAGGGACCTTAAAGATATCCAGTTTCATCCCCCTTTCACTAGACCGGGTTGCTCAAATCCCATCCAACCTGGGTTTGAACACTTCCAGGAATGGGGCACCCACACCTTCTTCAGTGCCTCACCACCCTCACAGTGCAATTTTTTTCATAATATGTCATCTAAACCTACATGCCCTTGCATAAGGTCCTTCACCTTTCTTGTAGGCCCTCTTTAGGTCTTTCTCTTCACTGCATGGATTAACTCTCTTGACTAGATAATTTACAATATTATGAAACAATAAAACCAAAAGGTACATGTTAGAAGCACTTCAACTTAAATTTTTAAGTTGGGTAGGTTTGTTTATCTAAAAAGAACACTATTTTACCCTTTTAAATAAACTTTACAACTTTAAAACTTACTTTTATTCCATGAAACTTATTCACCTACAATTTGGTGCCAAAATACTTTTTGCTTTCCAGATAAGTTATTTTTACTTCAATAAAGCCTCAAATATAGCTTTGCCATCAGCTTTTAGATGATAGAAGAGTTTTGATTTGTGAATTGTTGACTGAGTGCTTGCATCTCCCCAGTAACAAGAAAAATACAATACCTATTCAGTACAACCAAAAAAGACAGTCTATACTTACTCAGATAGCAGATGCTTCATAAAATGAAAAGCTACCTTGCAGGTTAATTTCCACCCACTGATTCACTGGTTCCTAAGAATCTCCTCTTGTATCTGTAGGTAACCATGGATTTAATGGAGAATACATCTTTTAATTTGTGCTGAATCAAGGAGAAGTTAAATGTAATTTCATACAGTAAAAGTGGAAAGAGTGGATTCTGTAAGTATATGCGGAGTGTGATAGTATTTATTTCAGTAGGATTAGCTGATGAGGTGCTTGTTGAAATGGGATACTATGAAAGGGGGTGAGACAATTTAAAAAAAATTGCAGAAATGCAGACCTGAAAAACAGCAATGGATACAATGACAAGAAACCAATAAAATCAATGACAGTAACTGTTCAGCTGTCAAGAAACTGCAGGGGTACCTTGAAAAAGGGCCTTAGCAAGTGATGGGAATGTAGACATGAGAGCCACATGTATGAGGGGCATATGGGATATCTTGGAACTATGTAAACTGATGGGACAATGTGCATTGGAAGGGGATTGGGAAGATTTCAGTGCCAATTATTTTAATGAGAAACGGAAGTGACAGAACTGGAAAGCCTCTAGTGACAATATTCTTAAATGAAGGAAAAAAAGTTGGAAATTTAACCCGATCTCATGCCTATGTCTCTTGGCTATATTTTGTGGGGTTTATTTTCCTGTATGTTTTCCTCATAACTGAATCTTGAGTTACATATTTATTTTTTATTCAGTTGTATTTTTATGCATTAAAACTGACCTGTATCCATTCACATTATTTCAGTGTCTACTGGGTCTATAATCTTAGTACTCTAGATATGTGCCCATAGTAGTACTGAATATACTATACTTGTTTTCCAGACAGCCTAGTATTTAACATGAAATGTTCGTGCCAGCAAAACTCTCTGCTTGATTTCTTTCAGTGTGACATGCTTTCAGGGCTTGGAACCATTTTGCACAGTTGAATGATACTCTAACTAAAAATTTCTTCAGGTTCTATAGATAATGGCTTACAAGAATGTGCCCTAGGTATATTATCCATTTCCATAAGACACAAGACTTGCAGGCATGAGCTGACTTGATTGTTAAAGCACAGTCCTTCTAAGAGTGTTCTATTAAAAATGTATTAAAACTCGCAGCAGTTACAGCCCATACAATATGCACATAGATGTAGTCAAACTAATGTCTCCCTATCAAAGTAAAGGTGGAATTCACATAGTGAGAGATATTTAGAAACAGATAGATTTTGGCTAGTAAGAAACATTTGCAATAATTATGGGTAAAGATTAAAAACTCTGCAGTTTTAAGTTATGCGGAGCAAAAGTCTCGTTCGATTGTAAGGAAAAGGTACATAATTTTCTACAGAAATGCCTGCCTACCTGCTCATTCTGCTTATATATACCCATATATACCTACTTACAGTACTGTTCTTGATGGCTGGAGAACACCCTTCTTAGGAGCAGCTGGCTACATGCCAGCAGCCTACTAAGGTGTGTGCATACACATTATTAGGTCCACTAAAGTAAATCAAATGTTTCTGGGTTAGAAAGAGTGGGGAAAGGAAGGGTAATCTGATGCCAGTGACAGTCACATCCCAGGAGAGCCCACAATAATAACAATAATGGTTTGCAGGTGCAAGGCCATGAGAACAAGAAAAAAATGCTGCAACATTCTTGCACAGAATTATTAAATATTTATTAAATAGCTTCTATGAGTTGTATGGACCCTCTTTCTTTCATGATATTTTCAATTTTTATCAAATATTGAAGTTTCTCCTAAGGGGTATTAATGGGATCACAGCTGAAATCCTGCTTTCAAGATTTACTAGTCAAAGAGAAATCATTTATATAAACACGCTCCACTGTTTTTTTCTTTGACATTTTAATACAGTCTTCACAGGAACAAATATTGTATCAAATATTGTATTCTTGAAGTATTCAATATTTCGTTATGATTTTTTAATAAGATACTTTCCACAAGACTATTCTTTTTTATAAAGACTGATATCAGCCTAGTGCATTAGCTTATGTGAAAGTTCATTTTCTTTAACAAGTTTGAAGTCAATATTAGGGTAAAGTATTGCATTATTTATTATATCTTCTTGTGATTCTATCTAGTTTGAGAATTTGTGATATTTCATTTGGGAACTTTACCATGGTATACCTGTCAGTGTTTAAAAGATTATTTAATATTTCACAAAATCTTTTTTTTTTGTTATTGTTTATTTTAATTCACAGCTTGCTTTTTGTTATGTTGTAGTCTTCCTCGAGTAATTAATCAAAATTTTGCATAACAAAAGAGATCAGCTATATATCCTATAAAAACTGAAAAATAAAATGAACCAAATATATAAAAATTAAAATTTTCCTTTTCTAAATGCTGATTTGTGGAAAGAAATTATTTAATCCATAGAAAATTCCTGACCAAATCTTCTCAGGCTTTGAAAACCTAATAATTTTTAGATGTGAACAGACTTGTCCTGAAAATGTAATAGGAATTACCTGGCCTATATTAGGTCTTATAAAATTCTGATTTTAATGACTAGGGACAGAATTAGCCTATTTTTACAATTACATGAAGGGACTGAATTTTGGACTGAGTATCATTTCCTACTTCCCAGTACATTTGTTTTCATTCATTGAATATGTAGCATACAGATGCAGTTATATATTCTTGCATAAGTTACGAAGTGGTAAAATTTAAGCATCTCTCTGGAGCTTTTTTAAACATACAGATGTGCTTTCAAAACCTGAACTTAGCAATAAGTTTTTCCCCATTGGTTTGCACAAATATTTAAGGTGGCATACCTTTTCCCTTCTACTAGGGGTGTGATATTTGCTTCACACTTCTCCTCTTTATGCATTTAAAGAAAAATCATACTGAGTGGCAAATATAGAAGACAGATTAAAAGCAATATATCCTATCCAACTGAAAGCTTGTTTGCATGCTGTGTTGTACCTTCTTTATTTTTTAAAACATTTTACTTTCAACTGGTTTTTATCAATACAAAAATCCCAGTTAATGTAGAAACTGGGTTACACACAACAAGCCCTGCTAACATTAATCCAGTCGTTCATGAGCCATTACAGCAATTGAGTTCCTTTGTAGGGCGAAATAATTTTGTGAAGGTCAGACGGAGAACACATTTTGGGGGTTGGTGGTTAAAGCAGTATCAGTAAAGCTCACCTAAATTTGAAACAAATCTCCAAAGATCACTAGTTTTGAGTCTGAGAAGCTTTCCCTCCCACCACTGAAGAGGCCATTCTGTAGATAATAGACTATATATAAATTCCTCTTTCTCAATAAAATAATTAACGTCACCCTTACCAGTATAATTTACAGATTTGCTAAACAATATTCTCACCACAAAGCAAAATATCTGGAAATTCCACACTAGCTTATTGTTTTTAGTGTTTTTATTAGCATGTGCTTAATCAGTAAATAACAGCTGTAAAACTCTGAGATTGGTAAGAAAGACAGATATTACTAATCTCGATTATTTTTTCCTTTATATTGATTGATTGTATTTATCTGATATGTAATAAAGGTGACTTAATGTGCAACAAATTTAGGTTGTGTTAAGAGTATCTCTGTACTCATCTGATTCTATTAAATAAAAATTACTCTTCTGGTAAAATATTAAATACATACAAGGCAAAAACCACCAGAAAATAGAAAATTAAGGAAAAATTATTATGCAGGTAAAGCACTAAGAGATAAATACACAAGAGACAAAGTAGGAAATACCAAAGAGGGTGAGAGCTCTTAGTCCCTTGTAACTACCAGGCAAAATTTCAAAGTATAGCTACAGCATTTTGAAACTTGTATTCAAGCAACATTTTGTTCTTCACCCAAAATCTAATGACATCAGGTTTTATGTTACCATTGTGCTTTAATGCACTACCTTTTGTCTTCCACTTTATGACGCACTGCTGGAAAGCCCCAACCCTCCACAGTTAAATTTTCTGTCACTTAAGATCATTTTGGAAGCTATTAGAGACTTCCACAGCCTTCATACACAAATAGTTTTTCTACAGCTGAAAATGATCCACTGACATTTTTGTACATATCCTTGAGTGATATGTACAAAATCATATCCTCATATATCACTCATATCCTTGAGTGATGTTTTACACTATAAATTAATCTATTTTTTTAAAGAATGATTGAGCATTTCTCTACACTGTGTATTTGTTTTTCATAAACTAAAATTTTCTTAAACCCATGAGCTTCTTCTGTGTATTTTTATTTAAAAAATAGCCCTTTGAAGGCCTGTGACTAAATAATTTAAAAGGAATTATGTCAATAACTCTTGCTTAGTTTTAGCAAATTTATCAATAGTTGTAATTTGTTATTTTATACACACACACAGAAATACACTTTCTTAGGATCTCTTTTACCTTATTTTAAACCAAGTAGCTAAAATTATGTTAGATATACTTTTTCCTAGTTGAATAATACATACAGTCAAATATGTCATATAATGTTGCAGCCACAATAGATGTCTCTAAAATACAGTGGTAATTTAAAAGCTTAGTATGAAATTTTTATTTTTGTGGTTTTCCATCATTAACGAATTAATAAGTAATAGCAACACATAATAATTCATGACATTGTCTCCTGTGAATTCCAGATAATGTTGGTTTGTCCTCTTCCTGAAAATTCTATTTAAATCTGTAATTCTAAGAAATTTAAGATTATTTTTATTTTTTTTTAAAAAATCACATTTGATCTGTAAAAGTTGTGACAGATTTCGAACTACATGATGCAATAAACTAGAAATCCAAGAAGAATCATTCTTTCAGATCTTGTGTAAATCAGCAGTACCAGTTAGATTGTAAGTTTGCAGAGGCTTGGCTTTATTAGTGACTGTTAGCTGCTTTTGTAAACAGCTGACATATCACTACAGTAAGAGAAGCTTTTCTGGAATAAGAGTCAACAGTTTTGGCAGGGCAGTTTCCATTACAATGTGTTGTTTATGGCACAGCATTTCTAAATCTGATACATGCATATTAGTAGGTCCAGATTTCACTCCTGCATTCAAATGTCTTGGTTATGTCACATGGGTGAATATAGGAGGGCCTTCAGGCATGGTGACAAACTGCAGTCTTTTGGAAATAAACGTACTGGGAATGAATGCATGGTGCACAAGGTCTATACTACAAATTCTAGCTATATGTTCTAAGAAAGAAAGAATTCAGACATATCTGTGGCTGACATAGTTATGACAGAAAAAACTTGAAGTCTAAATGCAGATATATCAAGAAAATTAATGATTTCTGGTGAAGATTGTGCAATCTGGGGAGAAAATAAAGATGCACCAGGAGTCCTGATGGCACTTACAACATTCCCTTGAGGGTCTCTGTGGCATAGCTTTGCCCAAATAGCAACAGCAGCAGACTTTTCTAATGTAAACATCTCTGAAGCAAACGGGATAATTGCCTTTGAACATGTACACAGAATCGGTCTCCGTTCTCATCCAAAGGGGAAAAAAAACCCAAATGAACCCAAAACATACCAAATATTCGGCAAAATCCTAAAAATCCTAAAAAATTAAGATGCTCATTACCAGTCCATGAACAAGGATGTCTTTTCAATATTGCTGTCAATCAGAAACTACAATATATGATAATGTTTCCATAAGCAATATATTCAACAGAAAATTACGAAAACAATCACAGAAAACTTTGACATAACTGACAAGATTTAAGTATATTTCTGTCTCCAGAAGTAATGCTTAACGGTAGATGTCAATAGCAGTAAAGCAACCCTCACCAGCCTCTCTTGAAGGATACCACTGTCTTGGATAACAAGAAATATAGTCTTCGACTACACTTTTGGAAGCATGAATGTGCAGCATGTTATGCTAAAAGTC